>NC_053023.1:597398223-597534392 GCF_003073215.2 Triticum urartu | reverse complement strand
TAGGTTTAAGTGAAGGTCAAATCCATTCTACTAGACTTGCATGAAATAGTATGGAGTTATGTACCCATATGATTAGGATATCCCAGGTTTTAATAGTAAACCGAATTCTATATTATCCTTTATTTGTCGAATGTTCTTGCCCATGGGCTAATAACTATGTTAGGCTTAAATGTATCTTGGAGCGTCAGGAAATCTCTAGCATGTTGCATGACATACATGTTATTACTCATGGAGTTTGAATTTTAGTTGCCATTCAGTTATGATTTGTCTTACTGTCTAGAAACTAGGACCTGCACCTTGAAGTTTTCCGACATTTCTGATGTTCAGTATCATTCAGAAAGGTGATATGCATGATTATAGATTAGATGCATAAACATTGTTGGGTCCTTGTCACAGGCAGCTATAAGCGAACAATTATACCTTACTGTGCTAGCTACATATCCAAACTTCACAATTTGCAATAGTGAATCCAGCAATGCGTCCGAACTATGGTTGCTAGTTGCTACCACTGTTTGAATCTTGTAATAATATTTATTATGATTCGGGTGTCTTTACAAAATTTCTTACCTTAAACTTCATGTGTGCAGTACTTGCTTTCGTCTTCAATGGATAAAACAGTAAAGTTATGGAACATGTCAAGTGTATCATGTTTGAAAACGTTCTCACACTGTGACTATGGTAAGATTTCGATTTAATCATCAGTTTAGCTCACACATGGAATGCCTCTCACTCTGTCAGCATTATCCTCAGTTTTCCTTTATTGCTTTGCTTTCCAGTGACATGCATCCAGTTCAACCCTGTCGATGATAGATACTTCATTAGTGGTTCTCTGGATGAAAAGGTCCGCATCTGGAGCATTCCAAAACGTGAAATTGTTGATTGGCATGATCTGCATGAAATGGTCACTGCTGCTTGCTATACCCCTGATGGACAGGTTTGTATACTTTCGACCCTAAATGTGTTCCGTTTGTTAAGTTCTAACACCAAGTTTCATTTTCCCTGAAGAGTGCGTTAGTTGGTTCCCACAAGGGCAGCTGTCATCTTTATGACACATCGGGTCTCTCTCTCTCCCCCGCTCTGATGATTTATGACATTTTCAAGATTATTTTGTTGAATGTGTAGCTCTTACTTTTCCTTCAGAATTGACCCTTTGTGTGACCCTTTACCAGATAATAAGCTTATCCAAAAGAAACAAATTGACTTGCAAACTAAAAAGAAGAAGTCCCACCAGAAGAAGATCACTGGATTTCAGGTGCTTACTTTTAAAGACTTCCGAATCTGTTCTGTTCTGACACCAGGCCATACAGATGATAACCTTGGTCTCTTACTGAATCATAGTTACTTGATCAGTTCCTTCCAGGGAGTTCTTCGAAGGTGCTCATCACATCTGCCGATTCACGGATCCGAGTTATTGATGATTTTGAACTAGTTCACAAATTTAAAGGTATCAAGGTCTTAACGAATCATAGCTACTGTGTCATACCATATTGCTATTATCTTCAAGGTTTGGCCGGTAATCTTTTCGAGACACTGTTGCTTTAAAGTTTACTTGTAGTTTTAGTCCTTGACCTGTTTAACCTATTTGCCACTATTACCTATCATTATATTTGCTGTATGAAAGTTCTGTTTAGAGTAGGGCTGCAGCTGTCAATCATGGTGTGGTAACCAGCTTATAAGCAATGCTATTTCTGCTGATTGATTGAATATGAACGGTGGAGACCAGTTTCTGCTGTCATGTTCTTCTTTTCAGCAAAGCGCCAAAACTCGTCAGAATCCACTATGTTGAGTTGATAGCTCGTAATGTCCAATTAGCAATGTTAAAATACTCATCTCTTCCTTTTAGGACGGGATCTGATATCCGTATGTTTTGTCGGTTGCTGACGCCCTGTTCCTTCACATTTCCAGGTTTCCGTAACACCAACAGCCAAATCTCAGCTTGCTACGCAGCCAGAGGCAGATACGTGATCTCAGCGAGCGAAAACTCCCATGTGTACGTGTGGAGAAACGACGACGGCCCTGACGAGCAAAGAAGCAGCAGCAGCAGCAAGGGCGTCGTTTCTGTCGCAAATTCCTACGAGTACTTCTACTGCCGGGACGTGACGGTGGCCGCCGCCTTGCCATCCACGGCGGGGTCAGCGGCGACGTCCCGGACCAACTCCAGGAGGAAGCACCAGGAGCTGGATTGTGTGTCCGAGTATCCTCTGCCGCACGCAGGAGACGGAGATTCCTCTGATTTCCAGCAGCAGCAGAGCCGCGATGACCTAAGCAACGGTTCGAACCACAGCGGCGGCGACAGAGCGTCTGCGACCTGGCCCGAGGAGCTCATGACGCCGACGAAACAGAGCCCGCGGTCCAGCACCAGTCTCCCCGACGGTGACGGCGCCGGGCAGGCCCCGAGCCGGTCGGCCTGGGGCATGGCCATCGCCACGGCAGGCAGTGGGGGTCAGATCAGGATACTCCAGAATTTTGGGTTTCCCGTCAGAGTATAGTAGCAGCAGTAGGGGGTGATTTTTGTGTGTAAATAGGTGGGAGATGCGGCTGGTTTGCTGTTAGCGGTGTTCGAGTTCCGTGCGAATGCGATTTGGGTGTAGCTGATGCGTGCTTACTCGACTAACGACGACGGCCTTGTTCGTTTGTACGCCCACCCCGCCTGCCCCGGCTGGAGTGAAATCTCTGGCCACACCCATTTGTATCTGCTTTTCCACTCTTGTCCGCTCCGGCTCTCCGCTCAATTCTTTAGTTCCCTTGTGTGTGTGTGTGTGTGTGTGTGTGTGTGTGTGTGTGTGTGTTTGTTACCCTTTCTGACATATTCTTGTAAGGGAAAAAAATCTCAGGTGTATACATACATGCAGATAGAGAAGCGAAGGACGAGTTTTCTTAGTGGTGGATTCGTTATACAAGTGGCCTTCCAGGTCTTCTCATACGGGAGGGAGCTAGGAAGAGAATAATAAAATCTCGAGTTCTGAAGCTTTTGGGCTGCATTTCCTGTATGTGTATGCTCTATCGTTCCACTGTGGGTTGCTGTGCTTGGACTGATGGAATCCCTGCTACTAATTGCACCGACATCGCGCGCGGCGATGAATGCGGCCACGGTAGCAGCCTGAGGGAGGCACAGGAGATTTCCTGCGATGTGATACTACTGACCCGACGCGCACCGAAAGGGACGACACCAGAACGCACGGCCGTCACACAACAAAGGACATGTCCGGTGACTTACAATCAGACAGTGGAGCGTGGCCAATCAAAACCGGTGCCACTTTCCAGATGCGCCGTCTCCGTTGAATTGAATCCTCCGGTTTCTGATTTACCATCTGCAACTCCACAAACTTCAAGATCGTGCTGGACGTGTGTCATGCCATGGCTGCTGACACCACTGTGTGGCGGCGACGTGCCAACTAACCGGTCCATAGCCCACGGTTTAGTGCGAGTCTTTGTCGACTGAGGTGGCCTCACTAGATGAGATCAGATGGTTTAGTCAACGCATTTATTTATTAGCAAATAAAACAAGCAAAAATGAGTGGAAATAGATCGACCCAGATAAAAGTGATCAACATGCCTCACAATCCTCATGGGACTTCTCAAGTCAAGAAAAAAATGAGCTTGCACATCATAGTGTTTCCAAATAAAATAATATAACCACTTCTAAATACTCCTAAATTATAAGCATGAGTACATGTAAAAATGAAAGTCATGCAGCTGTGTAGGAAGAGTAGAGTGCACAATGTTGCCAAGCACGACCTTGCGCGAGCTCGGCCGAGGGTCACAATATATCAACACTAGAGCTTCACATTTAATAAACAACATGAAAAAAAAACAATTCGAGTAACACCTTAGACACGGAGCTATGTTGATTTGGGGGGGGGGGGACTTTGAAATATTTGTGAAGATTTTTTTTCTGAGGAGGCCTGGATTCAGAGAAAAAAAGTTGTTGGCTAATGCTTATTGAATTTGTGTGTCCGGGAAACAACGAATCAACTTGTTTTTCAGTTCAAGGATCTATTGCATAAGTGCAATGATTTGAAACCCCTATTTTTAGGGAATCTGTTTTCTTTGAACCGCCTAAATTTTATGGGTGGTCTTGCAAGCCACATACATAGACTCCAACACAAGCGTGGGCTAGAAACTTAACTCCTTGATCGGAAGGTTGATGTTTACAAGGTGTCTGGTTAGACTTAACATTGACTTCTTAATTTTTAGTTAGAAGCCAAATAAGCACCCTTGAGTGCTTTTGGTTTTGTATCAAACACCTCCTTAGTAGAGCGCTAAGGGCATCTTCAATGTGGGGCTCTAGGATGAAGAAAATCCAGGTTGGCACTGTCACAAAAGAAGGAGTCCAATGTTTAGAGTCTTTTATTGCCGCACAAAACGTAATAGCTGTCGGTTCTAGAGTTTACGCTTATTTTAGCATGTAGCATTGAAAACGATATCACTTACAGTGCATTTCTAAATTTTAGGTGGCCTTGGTCCTCGGCCGCCGCTCCAGGGCCCGGAGAATGTGGGAAGGGGAGTTCCGCACGGTCCGCGACCTGCGTTGGCGACCGGGATGTCGCCGGCTGTCGGCCGTGGTGGACCTCGGCCTCCCGCGCCGGCCATTGCTGTTGTGGGGAGCGGCACCCCTCATGGTGGACCTCGGCCTCCCGCGCCGGCCAATGCTGCTGTGGGGAGCGGCGCCCCTCCTCCGAGGCCTCCGGTACCTATGACTGTGGTGCGGGGTGCTGCTCCGCCACTGACTCGGGCCGCGCCACTGCCGCACTACGTCGCGAGGCCAATGCAACAGCGTTCGGGCCCAACGCAGACGCGGCTGCACGCGGGTGCTGGAGAGTCTGATGAGCCGCCCAGAGGACAGTGGGGGGACGATGGATATGATACTTACGGGGATGGCCAGCACCGTGGATCGTCGTCTACAGGAGGTGGACGTGGTTATGCTTGGCAGAGTGATGGTTCTGTTGACAGACCATTCCTTGGACCGTCGGGTGGTTTTGTCGAGGGAGCTTCTGGCCCGAACTACCGGCAAAGAGGTGGATACCGTGGGCATCGTGGTGGCCGTGGTGGTGGTCGTGGTCGGCACCGCAAACAGCATCCGCCACCGGTTGTGCTAGATCACCAAGCCTCTGATATGGCGGTCGATCCCGTGCAGTCGACCGAATTGTCTGGCCAGGCAATGGAGGTAGTGACGGCTTTGGCCATGTGGAGGTTCCTGCGACTGGTGTTACGGCTGGGGCAGGTGACAGGTCTGAGTCTGAGAGGGCGTCCAAGTGGGCGCGTAAGAAGGAGAAGATGCTATGCTATCGATGTGGTGAGAAGGGTCACTTCATTGCTGAGTGCGTGGCGGAACTTTGTGATTCGTGTGGTAAGACAGCTCATGCTACGGGGGATTGCCCGCTTCTGCGTGATTAGGCTCCAGCTTTCACGATGTATGGAGTATATTGTGCTGAGCTCACGTTCTTTGAGTCCCCGGCGGCGAGAGAGATTCAGGTTGAGACACAGAGCTTGACTACTGGAATTGTGAAAGCTACCCAGGGAGTGGTGTCTGAGGCTCAAATTGTGCAGAGACTTCAGGAGCTGGCCCCAAGTGATTTTCAGTGGGAGCTTGTCCAGATTGAGGACAATATGTTTAGGGTGGACTTCCCAACGGTGGACGATTTGCAGAGGCTGCTGAGTTTTGGGTTGTGCAAGGTCCCTGGTACTAAATGCATTCTGGAATTTCATGAGTGGAAGAAGGTGGAGCCTAAGGGAAAGCCGCTCACTCAGGTATGGCTGCGGTTTTCAGGGGCGCCCTCTGAGTCTTTGTCAGATGCTAGAGTTGTGGCTAGTCTAGGTATTATGGCTGGAAAGACTGAGAAAGTGGATATGGCATTCACCCGCACCCATGGGGTGGCCCGACTCTTAGTGAGTGTTCTGGACATCGAGTTCGTCCCGGATGTGGTCAACTGGACGTATAGGGGAGAGGTGTTTCCGCTTGAGATTGAGTTTGAGGATACTGAGTTGTTTGCCGACGCGGTTAATGGGACTGATGTGGATATGCACGAGGGTGATGGCGACGCAGGTGCTAGTGGGGACCCGACTGATGAGACTGGACGTGAGAGGACCAATGGGTCGGGTTCGGTTCCTCAGTTGCCTGGAGATGGACCCGGGGTAGAGCCAGCCCCTGCTCCGTCGGTGCCGATGAGTACGTTGCGGTTTGGGTCCTTTGAGCCAGCGTCTGCCCCGCCCAGACTTTGGAGTGACCGGGTGGAATCTGATGATGGCTTTGAGTGTATGCTACCGATGTTGGAGCTTGATGATGTGGGTGGTCCTGTGGTGGGAGGCTTGTTGAGGACACATTCGGCGACGACCTTGGGGGGAGGGGTTGGGGAGATGGAGCCTGAGGTGGTTTCGCTCCCCCATACCACTCCAGTGGTCTCGGGCCGGGAGACGACGTCTGCTTCGGAGGTTTTGCTTGGGAGGGGGAGTCCGGGGCAGGTGACCCCGGCCTCCTCTCCTCTTATCCAGGCGCCGGAGACACCGGTGACGCCGACGATGGCCGGCCGTCGGGGAGGCCATCTGGGTCAGGTGGACCCGGCTCCTTCTCCTCTAGTGGTGGCTACAGTGGTCGCTTCTCCAGCGGTGCTGGGGGGGTCTGGGGTAGGTGGTCTCGATCCTTCCTCCTCTTTCGCCAGTTAGGACATCGACGCCCTCAGGCTACACGGTGGGGACGGGGGGGTGCGCCGGCGGCGCCAGTGCATTCCTCCCCCGGCTTCCCGTCTAGGGGGCATGTGAGCCCTCCATCGCCTCCACCGGTACGCTTGACTGATTCTTCAACGCGAGGTTTTACACGGGAGGAGGTTATTACCTTTGGTGGGATCCCCGATCCGGTCTCTGCGGGGCGACGGATGAGTTCTCGTCTCCAGGACCACCCGGAGGTTGATGACATGCAGCATAGGTGCGCTATGAGGGCGGCCAAGCTTCGTGATGCCGAGATCTCTACTGGTATGTCCGTCAACATATCTAATTCTTCATTGCATCTTTCTAATGAGGAAATTATAAATAATGCAAACCAGTTAGGAGTTTTGCTAGGGGCTAATGATAGTGAAATTTCCAATTCGGTAAATGATCTTTTAGATCTGGAGGCGGAACGTGCCTTAGAGACTATTCGTAACCTAGCTGCGGTAAAACCCATGAATGATGATGAGATTGAGGCGTTGGGGGTCCGAGTGCTCGATAATTTGTGTGCGGATCTAGCACCATCCAACCATGAGTCTGAGGATGATGATGTTCCTCTAGCTAATACAGTAGTTAGTGCCACTGAGCCCGGTTATGAGGACCGGGTGGAAGAACCTAGTAAACCAAAGCGCAAGTGGAAACGGAAGATTTATCCCGATTCTGCGGTTCGTAGGAGTGCTAGGATTCGAACTACCAAAAAATTTCATGATGAATTATGAAAGGAATCTTTTGGAATAGCAGAGGTCTGAAAGACTTGGCTAAAAGAAGGTTTCTTGCTGAGGCATCTTTAGTGCATCAATTAGATTTTATTGCTCTCTCGGAAACTGGTCGTGAGAACTTTGCGCCCCAGTTTCTTACCTCTCTTGTGGGCGGTGTTGACTTCGACTGGCATTGCCTCCCTCCGCGAGGAAGATCGGGTGGGATCTTGCTTGGTGTGAGATGCGACTCGCTAGAAGTCTGCAGCGTAGTGATGGGTGACTTTGCGGTCAAGTTTCGAGTCAGGTCTAAAGCTGATGGTTTCAACTGGGCTTTGGTGGCGGTATATGGTGCCGCACAGCCCGAGCTTAAACCAGAGTTTTTGGCGGACCTTGTTCGAATCTGTGGGTCTGAGCAGCTTCCAATTTTAGTTGGGGGTGACTTCAATATCATTAGGAGGAGAGAGGAGAAGAACAACGATAATTTTGACAGCAGGTGGTCGTTTATGTTCAATACCATCATTGAAAGCTTGGATCTGAGGGAGATAGAGCTTTCTAGTAGAAAGTTTACCTGGGCTAATGCTATGCCAAACCCGACGTATGAAAAGCTTGATCGAGTTCTCGCGAGCGTTGAGTGGGAACAGAAGTACCCTCTCGTAACGGTACAAGCCCTCTCGCGTGGAATATCCGATCACACTCCATTGTTCGTGGACTCGGGGGAGCCGAACCACGTGGGAAACAAAAATACATTTTCTTTCGAGATGGCCTGGTTTGAACGCGAAGGTTTCTTGGACTTGATTGCCAGGGAATGGGCTAAGGGTGCAGGAGGTAGGACTTCGGTCAAGCGTTGGCAGAATAAGATTAGGCATTTGAGAAGTTTCTTAAGGGGGTGGACTAAGCATCTTAGTGGGGTGTATAAGATTGAAAAGGACAGACTCCTTTCTCTTATTCAGACCTTGGACTTAAAGGCTGAATCCACGATTTTGCAGCCAGCAGAGCTTCAGGTTAAAATCGAGGCGGAGAAGAGATTGAAAGAACTTCTTTGCGAAGAAGAATTGAAGTGGGCATTGCGGGCTAAGGTCCGCAAAATTGTCCAGGGGGATGCGAATATTCAATTCTTTCACTTGATTGCTAATGGTAAGCATAGAAAGAAGAGAATCTTTCAGCTTAAGCAAGACGAAGGAACTATTTTAGGACAGGATAACCTAAAAACTTATATAACCGAATATTACAAGCAGTTATTTGGACCTCCCGAGGATAGCTATGTGTCCCTCGATGAGTCCAGGATTGAGGATGTGCCTCAACTATCGGCTGCCGATAATGATATCCTTGTTGCCCCATTCTCAGAGAAGGAGGTGTTTGATGCTATTGTACAGATGAAAAACAATAAGGCTCCCGGACCGGATGGTTTCCCGACTGAGTTCTACAAAAAGTGCTGGCACATTATTAAGGGGGATCTGTTACCTATGTTCCATGATCTGTTCTCTGGACAGCTTCATTTATTTCACTTGAATTTTGGGACAATCACATTGCTTCCTAAGAAAACGGATGCTGTGAGAATAGAGCAGTTCAGGCCGATCTGCCTTCTCAATGTTAGTTTCAAAATATTCACCAAGGTCGGGACTAATAGGCTCAAGCAGATTGCGCATTCTGTGATGCAACAGTCCCAAACCGCTTTCATGCCGGATAGAAACATCCTTGAAGGGGTGGTTGTCCTTCATGAAACGCTCCATGAAATCCATTCTAAAAAATTAGATGGAGTAATTTTTAAGATGGATTTCGAGAAAGCGTATGATAAAGTCAAATGGCCATTCCTCCAACAGGCATTGCGTATGAAAGGTTTTGATGAAGCCTGGCGCAGTCAGGTTAAATCGTTTACGCAAAAAGGGAGTGTTGGAATTAAGGTGAATGGCGATATTGGTCATTACTTCCAGACACATAAAGGCCTAAAACAAGGAGATCCGATGTCCCCTATCCTGTTTAACATTGTGATTGATATGTTAGCACTTATGATAGGAAGGGCTAAGGAGAATGGTCAAGTAGGTGGCTTGGTACCTCATCTTGTTGATGGAGGTGTATCCATTCTTCAGTACGCTGATGATACAATCATCGCCAAGGCGAGAAATATGAAGCTGGTGTTATGCCTATTCGAACAATTGACCGGGCTAAAGATTAACTTTCACAAGAGTGAGTTATTCTGCTTTGGTAGAGCCAAAGATGAACAAGAGGCTTATAGGCAATTGTTTGGGTGTGATTTTGGGGCGTTACCTTTTTCTTACCTAGGTATACCAATCCACCACCGTAAGCTGACAAACAGAGAATGAAAGTGCATCGAAGACTGATTTGAAAAGAAACTGGGTTGCTGGAAGGGCAAGCTCATGTCATACGGAGGCCGACTAATTTTGATAAATTCTGTGCTCACGAGTATGCCTATGTTTCTCCTGTCGTTCTTTGAAGTCCCAGTTGGCGTCAGGAAAAGACTGGACTTTTATCGATCGCGTTTCTTTTGGCAGGGTGATGAACTCAAAAGAAAATATCGGCTAGCTAAATGGGATATCATCTGTAGACCAAAAGACCAAGGGGGTCTTGGTATTGAGAATCTCGAAGTTAAGAACAGATGCCTTCTTAGTAAGTGGCTGTGGAAGCTATCCCATGAGACTGATGCCACGTGGGCACAAATACTTCGTAGCAAGTACCTTCAGACCAAAACTTTTTCACAAGTAACAGTTAGGCCGACCGACTCGCCTTTCTGGAAAGGACTGATGAAAGTCAAACAATCCTTGTTTAATAGGACAAAGTTTATTATTGGTAACGGTGCTAGTACACGGTTCTGGGAGGATATTTGGCTCGGACAGACACCCTTGGCCATTCAATATCCGTCTTTATATCGTATTGTTCAACGTCGTGAGGTGTTCGTTGAAACGATATTTCAATCTATCCCCCTTAATATTCAGTTTAGACGGTCGCTAGCGGGCAATCGTTGGGAAGAATGGCTCCGTCTGGTTAGGCGACTGATGGAGGTTCAGCTTTTCCAACAACCCGATGAATTACGCTGGAAGCTCACTAGATCTGGAGTATTCACAGTTAAATCAATGTATATTGATGTTATCAATTCGAGCTTCATTCCTACCTCCAAGCATGTTTGGGTTGTCAAAATTCCTTTGAAAATAAAAGTGTTTATGTGGTTTGTTCATAAACAAGTTATTTTAACCAAGGACAACCTGACAAAGCGTAATTGGATAGGATCTACTAGGTGTAGTTTCTGTGATCGGGATGAGACAATTAAGCACCTTTTTCTTGATTGCCCGTTAGCCAAAGTTCTTTGGCGGACAGTACACTTTGCTTTCAATATTACTCCACTGAATTCTGTTAACACGCTATTTGGAATATGACTTAATGGGATTGAGCCCGACTTAGCGAGACATATTCGTGTGGGAGTATGCGCTTTGCTGTGGACTATTTGAAATTGCAGAAATGACTTGGTTTTTAACAGAACATCACGCTTTCATTTTGTTCAGGTTATCTTCTGAGAAACGATATTGATCCGTTCGTGGTCGCTACTCACTCCGATGGAGGCCAGGGAGCATTTGGTTACTGGATCTATCCGCTGGGAGATGATAGCTCGGAATATCTTCAACTGGTTTGGATGGCGATCATGTAATAGGATAGACAATTAGTTTACCTATCTCTCTTTAGCCAGCCGGTTGTGGCGTCCTTTATTTGGCTAGTTTGTCTTTCTAGCCTTTTTGGCTCTGAGTGAGCTTTTTTTTCTTTAGTTGAAGACTTCGAGACCTTGTTGGAACCTTATTTATTTGTTTGAATAAAATGGCCGTATGCGTCGTTCTGATGCAGAGGCCGGGGTGATCCTCTTTTCAAGAAAAAAAACATAAAGGCCTAGCTCTGTGAATGCTCTAAAGTACCAACAAATTCAGTTGGACTGCAACGATGTAGTGCTCAATGATTTTACCTATAGCATGGAAAGAAACGTAAACAACTACTCGAAAGGAGTATAATCATATAATTTGAATGATTCGGATATTGCTCACCACGCGCGATAGATTATTCCAAGGCAGAATCAAGAGTGATACAAGTAACGAATCAATTAGTGCTTGAATGGTTAGAAAGACAGTGATATTCCCAACCTATCAGAGTTCAAGTCATAAAATTGACATCGATGCTCGCATTATTCTTGAAATTATTTCATTTTTTCGGTGATATTTGTTTAGTGGGAGGAGACGATCCCGTCGACTCCGAGACGTTTATGGTGACTCTGTAAAATCTCAAAATGCTATGCCGACTTAGTCTTTCGAAGGTACTCCTAGGGATAGGGTGTGCGTGTGTGCGCTTATAGGGATGAGCATATGCTTGTGTATGTAAGCGACTTTGATTATACCGTGTTAGAAAAAAGAGAGTGATACAAGTAATAAAAAAATTCATGTTTGAAAACAATAGAGAAACTCGAATATCTTCCTACCTCCCCGCCTCTCTAAATACACGTGGCCCCGCTGGTCGTCTTCCCCATCCTCCAGCCCGATCAAACGCCTAGGGTTTCCCCGACCCAACCGCCCGCCCACTGAGCCCACCCCCGAGCTCGTCCGCCGCCGCCATTGCCGCGGATTCGCACGGGCTCCCCACCAAACCCGGCCGGAATCGGCCAAGAACGCGAACTCGAACGCGATTTGAAGCACACAAGCACCATAAGATCGCCGCGATTCCCCCTCCTCTGCCCTCTTCTAATTTCCTCTGTTTTTGGACCGCGCGATAAGAACAGATCCGCCAGCGTGCAGGGTCTATCAGACCAGTGCGCGCGCGCGTGCGTGTGTAAGGCACACTGACTCGGACTGAGTTCGGATTTTGATTCGTGTGATCTGTTCTGTTGGTGCCGAGGACATGATCAAATCGATGGTGTATTTCGGGCACATCTCCATCGGGGAGGTGGAGCTGTCTCCCAAGGGGGAGACGAACGTGGCGGCGGCGCCGTGGGTGCGGGAGATCCGGGTGGACCGCCTCTCCCCGCCCAGCGAGCGGTGCCTGCCGCTCGCCGTGCTGCACACTGTGTCCTCCGGCGCCCTCTGCTTCGTAATGGAGTCGAGGCCAAGCCCAGCAACCGCTGACGACGAGCCCCCGTCGTCGCTTGTTGCCATGCACACCGCTTGCCTCAGAGACAATAAGGTACTACATGAATCATCATTCCCAACAATCACAAGCAACATAACAAATGAGTAGAAGTAAAACCTTTTTTTAGCCTGACATGACATGGACAAGTTCACCCGAACAAGGAGTATTAATTAGCAGTTTAGCACACCAAGTACCTTGTGAAAAACCTCCCTTGAAACATTTACTGCATCAATGAGTACTATATAACTTGGGCATGAACAATTTTAAAGACTAGAAATATATTTAACCTGGCTTGGCAGTGCTGAATGACTAAGGTTTCTGGAGCAGTGTTCATATTTCACAAACAAATCAATCATATTCTCAGACTCTTGAACACAAAATGTTGCTTCTCGAGGCATACAATTGTTATGGACTTCGGACTTAGCATTGCTTGTTCTCAGCGGTTCATCACTGCAATTGAATGTGAACTCTGAACCGCTGAACTCCATGTACCGGCAGAAATATTTGAGGAATGAGCGAAGTGTTGCTTAACAGCTTTGGGGTGTAGCACACTAATGTGCCTGGAATTCATCCGCTGGCTAGTGACTGGGACTTAATTTTTGTGAGAGTGCAACTATATTAAGTACATCTTTTGCCCTTGTAGTTCACCATATCATAAATTTTAGTAGTAGTAACTTCGATCATTGCATTGCTATGAATATTCCTGTTTTAAGATTTTGATATAGATAGTTTTGAGCCAATCCATGCCTCAAAATCTGTAGCAAATATCCTCTACTTCGCCTTTTATTTATTTTTGGTTATTACTTATTAGGCATCTTTGTACAGAGATGTGCTAAATGCCTTGGCATTCTCCTTGTACCTGGGTGTGTTTTTACAAATTTTCCTCTTTATTTCCTAATTGAACAGATGTTCTGTTTGTCTTATCTCCTTCCTAATGATTCTCTGTGTTTGCAGACAGCAGTTTTTCCACTTGGAGCAGAAGAAATCCATTTAGTTGCAATGAAACCCAAGAGTAACTTGCCCAACCACGCATGTTTTTGGGGCTATAAAGTACCATTAGGCCTGTATAGTTCTTGCTTGAGTATGTTGAATCTTCGATGCCTTGGTATTGTGTTTGACCTTGATGAAACACTAATTGTTGCCAATACCACACGGTCTTTTGAAGACAGAATTGATGCACTCCAGAGAAAATTGAGTAAAGAGACTGATCCACAGCGCATTAGTGGTATGTTGGCAGAGATCAAGAGGTACCAAGAGGACAGGACTATGCTAAAGCAGTATATAGATGGTGACCAAGTTATTGATGGTGGGAAAATGTATAAAGTACAATCCGAGGTTGTTCCACCTTTAGCTGATAATCATCAACCTATGATCCGTCCTGTTATAAGGCTACAAGACAAAAGTATTATATTGACACGTATAAATCCATCGGTACGTAGTTCATGACTTTTCTGTGGAAGCATATGATAGGCAAAAAAGCATGTCGTCTCTTTATTTTCATTAGGTCATTTTTAACAGGCTCTGAACATACCACTGTAATTTGGATTATTTTGTATAGTGTGTTCGGTTGAAGTTTACCACCATAATTCATTCAATGTATCCTGTAGATTTTGCAAGTTGCCTGTTTCTTTTTCTGAAAAAAATGGCAACCTATTTGGTTACAGCATTCTCAGTTTGTTCATGCATTACATAGTGCAGAGCTTGAATCAAATTAAATGATGTCTTAGCCACAGCATTCATGGCAAGTTGCATGCATTTGATGTTGTGGATGACTAAGTGTCCTTCTTTATTCTTGGGCCCGCTGATCTTTGTTTTGCTTATCTTGGGTTTTGGTTCAACCATGTTTGCTTGTTGTTAGACTGTACAGTTTATTTTCCATACCTTTTTCTGTTAGATAAGAGATACCAGTGTTCTGGTGCGGTTAAGGCCTGCTTGGGATGATCTTCGGAGCTACTTGATTGCAAGAGGTCGGAAACGTTTTGAGGTGTATGTGTGCACAATGGCTGAGAGGGACTATGCCTTGGAAATGTGGAGGTTGCTTGATCCTGATTCTAGACTGATAAACTCTGTTCAACTTCCTCACAGGCTTGTCTGTGTCAAATCTGGTGCGTATTAATATTCTTCCAGTTATTGCATCTACAAGACATGCATAGTTTGCTCATATAATCTTTTAATCAAGTTTGTCAACGAGTGAATCTCCTTACAATGAATTTCCATGTTCATGCATATAATATTGTGGGATTTTCCATCCTTTTGAGGTTAATGCTAAATTTACTCATCCAGGCTCTAAAAAGTCATTGCTAAATGTGTTCCATGATGGATCTTGTCACCCTGGTATGGCCCTAGTGATTGATGACCGTTTGAAAGTTTGGGAGGAGAAGGACCAATGTCGAGTTCATGTTGTTCCTGCCTTCTCTCCGTATTATGCTCCGCAAGCAGAGGTAATGTCTATTTTGTATTGTATTCCAGCATAAGATTATCTTACAGTATTGTTTACAGAGGTCACCCTGTCTTTAACTTGCACAGGCGAACTTCCCTATTCCAGTTCTTTGTGTTGCCAGAAATGTTGCATGCAATGTTAGGGGTAGCTTCTTCAAGTAAGAACATCTTGGCTATGTGGTACCACAGAAACTTGTTTCCTGTTACATACACAGAAAACAATGTTGAATTGTTGCTGATGCAGAATTTTACGATCCAATTGACAGGGAATTCGATGAGGGTCTTCTACCATCGATCAGTGAAGTTCATTTTGATGATGAATTAGATCATGTTCCGTCTTCTCCTGATGTCGGAAATTATTTGATTTCAGAGGTAAACTTTGTGAAGGTGGATGCTTCAGATTGACTCCTTTTAACTACTGATGAGGAACAGTGTTTTTTTCTTGTTAGGATGAGAATGCAGCAAGTTTGAATGTGAACAAAGATCCGATGGCTTTTGACGGTATGGCAGATGCAGAGGTTGAGAGGAGAATGAAGGTTTGCCCTTCTCTTCCTTGTTCAGAATGTTTGTTATAAAAAGATGAACTGTTAAACAAGTGATATCCAAGAAACACGGTGATCATTATCCACTAATCTATTGTTTTGTAGTATATGTGAATGCTCCAGCAATAGTAACCCCTAAATTAACTATATGCAGGAGTTCTTTTTTACTTAAAGTGAATGAGAGGGTTCATTGTTTATTAGCTTTGACCTTTGTTTATTTTGTTGAAACAACTAACTGGCAATGCTAAACCGTTGTTTATTAGCTTTGACCTTTGTTTATTTTGTTGAAACAACTAACTGGCAATGCTAAACCTATGTCTATGTCTTATGGTGTTGTAACAAAAATGTCAATGTAATGGAGGCCGATATCTTCACATTTCTTAGTAGCTATTACCTTTTTCAATGTTTTTTTAATTTTCTCTCCTAGTTATGTGTATCTAAATTATTTTTCAGGAAGCAGTTTGCAGTGTGCAGGCTGCAGATCCAGTGACAACAAATGTTGACGTGATATCAGTAGCTGCTAACCAGCAATTTGCTACATCTTCATCTATTCCGTTAGCACCACCACTGGGCGTGGTGCCTTTGAATAACGATCAAGGTCCTCAGCCTCCTTCAGTCAGCTGGCCTGATGCTCAATCTGGTATGGTGGATCCTTTGCAAGGTTCTCCAGCTAGAGAAGAGGGTGAGGTTCCTGAGTCTGAGTTAGATCCTGACACAAGGAGAAGGCTTCTGATATTACAGCATGGCCAAGACACAAGAGATCCCACACCACCCTTTGCTGCAGAACCTTCTGTACAAGCCTCAGTTCCTCCAGTGCAATCTCAGGGAAATTGGTTTCCTGTAGAGGATGAGATGGACCCAAGAAACTTAAATAGGACTTCAACGGACTTTCATCTAGAATCTGATGCCGTACATAGTGATAAAAGCCAACCACCACATCAACCATACTTCCCTGCTCGTGATAATCCTATATTTTCCGATAGATTAAATCATCAGAACCAGAGATATTCTTCTCAGGTGAGTGGTCACCTATGTTGATCAAACTTTAGTTTATCTTTGTTCGTTAATGAGGTGATTCTAGACGATTTGGTGACAAATGCTTGATTTATTCAGCTACCTCACAGTGAGGATCGTCAAATGCTTCAGAACCAGGCACCTACAACATATAGATCATTTTCTGGTATGTTTTGCTTTATGCCTTTATCTTTGATGTTTCTGATGTTCATTCAGGTTAGCAGCTGCCAATGTTCAGGAAATCGTTAACTGGTTACTGCTCGATCGGCTGACAAGTAGGGGATTAATAGGTGAATCGGCCAGCTAACTAATTTATTGGCCGATATTTTGAACAATGGCAGCTGCATAGGATAATGTATGGTCCTTTTGTCCCCACCGAACTTAGAAGCTTAAGCTATTTAGGATATAGTTATAGTCTCTTGTACTATCCCTATAGAGTTGTATTTACTGTCATCTAAAACGAACATATCTAACTGCGTTTCTCATGTCTTATTTTCCAACTGTTCATTTGGCGTAGTCTTCTGTGGTTAGATGATGAACTAAGATGTTACTTTTTGCCAAGTAATTAAATATTTGTGCGCCTTTTCATGGTCCAGTACTCCAGTATATGTAAACCCATCGGTGTGTATTTCCTTCCAGTTAACAAAGAGAATAATACTGATCACCTTTTACCCGTTTGGTGAGCCTATATACATGGTCGGTTGGGTGCTAATTCTGGGGCTTATCATAGAGCTGATCAAATAGAAAGTATAAATGATTGCCCTTTTCTGCAGACACTTCAACGCGGTTTATCTTGATCCATAACTCATTCTTGTTTGCTGCTTTGCTCAGTGGTGCTCCTGTTATCATGAAAAGCTTGCAATTTCATGAATGCCCCTCTTAAATTATTTGATTTGTGCTTTACTCTATAGTATCTGAAACTGTATCTGCAATGTGAAGGCGAGGATATGGCAACCCAGCGTTTTCATCCAGGTAACAGAAGCAGCCAAATGGAGTCAGGACGTCAATTTGTACAATACACAGAGACATCTGGTGCTGTATTGGAGGAGATTGCAGCGAAGTGTGGATTTAAGGTAGTTTTGATGCTACAGATCAGATATCATTCATCTGTAAGTATTAGCTTACATATCTGCCTATCTGGTGTATTTCTTTACTTGTTTCTAGGTGGAGTACAGGTCAACTTTATGTGATACTACAGAGTTGCGATTCTCCATTCAGGTAAAATACAACTTATGCTGATTGAAAATGTCAATAACGTCATTTTGTTAATAAACCACCGTGCCAATGGATGATGACATTTTTCTTTCTATTGGAAATTGTATAAAAGTTACTATGGATGTCATTTTTCTTTCTATTGGAAATTCTATAAAAATTACTATGGATGTCAGGATGTAATCTTGATAACATGAGTTACAGGATAGGCACTATTTAACATTAACGTTTTGCCAACTATTTAAGTATTGTGCTGCATGCTCATTATTCCAGTCTGCTTGCCGTTTGCACACTAGCACGTCACGTTTCTATATCCCTTATTTTCTTTGTTGATCTTTCAGATTTGGATTGTTGGAGAAAAAGTAGGTGAAGGAATGGGAAGAACAAGGAAAGAAGCTCAACGACAAGCTGCTAATATATCATTAAGAAATCTGGCAGGTGAGTTTATGCTGTACTCCCTAGTCTCTTGACTCCGGATGAAAAATGACAAATATGCAAATAGGTGGTTGACAATCAGTTGTTTAAGGGGGCTTTTTTTAGTAGCCGACTTCTGACATATTATCAATGTCTCAGAGTTTTAGAACAAATTGTCGCCCTGATTTCTGACACTCGTGGCCTTTTTAACCATTAATCATCTGAAGCCGCTGAAACGTTTCTCTATTTGTTTTGCCTGTCCATAATTTCTCAATTTCTATTGTTTCTGATGGTCTGATCTATGCGCAGGTAGTTATTTCTATCCAGCGTATAAAATATTGCATTATAATATAATGCTTGGTTTTGATCGATGAAATTTATATGCAGATAGATTTCTGTCATTTGATCCAGATAAGATGACAGTTCCGGTGGATGATGGTTTTAGTAGCAATCCAAACTCATTCAAATATAGAGGGATTGATGGAGATAATATAGTACCAGTTGCAAGCACGTCGGATGGGTCTAGATATATGCACGAGAGAGTTGATAACTCAACCAAATCTGCTGGTTCTGTTGCTGCTCTTAAGGAGCTTGTAAGTAGCTGCTTTAATTGTCAAGTTTCGAACAAGTGTGCCCTTTAACTCAGATATATCTTTTGATTTGTTGCAGTGTACAGCTGAGGGTTATAACTTAGTTTTCCAAGCTCAGCCATCTCCATCAGATAGTTTGAGAAGGGAAGAAGTTCATGCTCAGGTTAGTACTTCATCTCCATAAATACTCATTAAGCTTTACCTGATACATGGAACACTATATACACTTAAGGGCACTTAACAAAAGCTAACTTCCATTAACTTCAAAAGCTATCACAAGATGTCTGAGATCTAGCTGTACGCCTTTTTCTGATAGTGTAACATGGTGTTGTTTATTAACATTTGTTGTATGGTAGTAGTATAACATTTGTTCTATGTTGTTGTCAAATCGTCATTGGTGGATGCTCTCCCTTAAAAACATTTTGGTCTGATGGGCTAGCTACAAGACTTCATTAGGACTAACTTTCAGTAGTTTTTAGATCCATGCTTTCAATGTACCTTCTTATCGCTTGTCTTTGGCTTTACAGATTGAAATAGGCGGGCAAATCCTGGGAAAAGGAGTTGGAGTAACATGGGAGGAAGCTAAGGCGCAGGTTGTAAGCTTACACATGAGAAATATTTATTTTATTTCTTTACTTCGTTCTTCTTTGAGTTCTAAAATCAACAAATAAACTCAGTGGTGCTTGCATGGTTTCTATTTTTATCTTACATTGAGCAAAATAGGGAGGGCCCTTTATCTTCACAGCCTTCATTACCATCTTTTCTGGATGCAATATCTGATTGGTTTCCTAAGGTGTCTAAAACCATTACTTTAAATTTTAAGGGTACAAATGTTTTCTTCTTTTGATACAGTGAACTATAAGATTTGAATGGATATTTGTTGGACAAAGAATTTTTATCTGGATTATAACAGTTATAATTTGCAGTGTTTCTGAACCCATTCTTTTACATCATATTGTGTTGTAGGCTGCTGATGGGGCTCTCGGAACTCTGAGATACATGCTTGGTCAACGTCCACAGAAACGGTCTGGATCTCCAAGGTGATTATTCGCTAGTCTCTTGTTTGTTGTAGATCTGTAACATTTAGCACTCGTTATTTGTGTGATCCGAGAAATTTCTTTTGAAATGTGGTATCTCGGACTTTTTGCCATAGTACTAGGTTTTTATCCGAACAAGGGATACCTTCAGCCTTTTCATAGAAGCAGAACAGGATATCAGGTTACAGCACATCTGGCACATAATATAGGAACCCCACACTGTTTACACAATGAGGCTCACTTGTTTGATGTTTAAGTTAGATAATTATAAAGAAATAGAAGTGACCATCCCTCTGAGTTCAGATTGTAAACCCTTGATATAAGTGTTTGGAGGAAGTTTCATTACGTAGATTCCAGGCTAGTGGAAATGATGCTTGTTTAATTATATTTAGCTTGAAGGAGGTTGAGAGTTCAATATATTCCCTCTGTACTGAGCTATGCGACACATGCTGACTGTTCTAGCATTATTGTCAGTTTTATGCTTACGTTCTTCAGTTTAGGTAGTGGATGAGGGTGAGCTGAGTTATGACCAGAATAGTTTTTGCTCTTTCCACAGGTCATTCGCATCCAATTATAATAATAAGCGCTACAAGCCAGATTTCCAGCCAATGGTACAAAGGATTCCTTCTGGCAGATACTCTAGGAATGACAGTCGTGTTCCCTGATTGTTTTGTCTGAATTCTGTGGACACGATTCATCGGAAATTCATTGCAATCTGTGACCCCCGAAGAAGCTCCGTAATTGCAAGTTTGAGCGAGATGGCTGTGAAGGCAAGAAATAACTGTACACGCCCTTAGGTCTTGTTTTCGGTTTCTGAGTTCCCCTTCTTGCCCCACTGCCATTTCCGAGCTAACCCCCAGCAGGCGTGGCTTGCACGGAGTTGTTGCAATCTGTTGCCCAAGTGAGCCCGCGATGCTGTCATATGACTTCCCTCGGATCTGTTACCTGTGATTCCCCAGCTGACAGTGGATCTTAGAGCAGGATGGCAGTGCAACTGGTTAGGAGAGTTTTTCTTGTTGCATATCAGGTTACCACTTACCACTGTGTTGCTCCTCCATAGTGTATAGACTTGGAGGCGGAGCAATTTTTTTTTCTCATTCAATTTTACGGTGCAGTGTTAATTGGTCGGGTCACTTCTGTAACTTTTATTACGAGATTTGCTTCTACCGGTGGCTGCCGTTTTTCAGGCCCTCGGGCAGCTGAGACAGGGTGAAGGGAAGTTATATTGATTGTCGAAATCATAGTAACGTGAGTGGATTTTTGGGGCCATGATACACGTGCACCGGTTTGGATGCTCCCCATCTTGTAATGAACGACACCGGGATTTGTTCTAGGAGGCGGTGAGGCAGCCTATTGGATCGGCCATGCAATACTATTAACAACATTCCTCTATAAAGTTAGCTTGGCTGAGTCAAAGGACTACGCATATCAATCAAGGATCTTGATGTCAGATCCAATTGTGATTAGGGTATGCATACCATGGTTCTCCCAAATGTAATTTTGCTCACCTCTGTGCAGCTTTTACTGATCAATGAGTTGTCCACGCGGGGTGCTGTTACCACGTGATTCTTTCCCTAGGATATGATATCAATGAAAGCGGAGAGCATCACGCCTTTTCTTTGGGCCAACTACCACTCTTATATCAGGTCAAAAAAAAAAAAACTACCACTCTTATATGCACAATGTGCCTTGCAACTTGCTGCCACCATCAACAATATCACGAAAAGCAGAGGCGCGAGGAATGTACCCACGCCGTGCTGTGCTCTGTTTATTTGATGAATATAATTTCCTATCACTGGGCAGTTGCATTACCAAAGCGTTGACTTGCTTATTTCTATATCCAACAAGCGCGATGGACTATAAAGTGAAGTATCTTTCATTGATATCATATCCTAGGGAAAGAATCACGTGGGATACGATCTGATTACAAGTCGTCGGCAAGTGCCGTTACAATTAATTAATTATCGCTCAGCCATATAGTTAAAAAAAAGGGAAAATGCAAAAAAATCTGATGTCCGATTTTTGGGCATGACAAATTGAATGTTTTTCATGGTAAATTATATTGACGCGATGATGACAAATCTGGCTTGCAAAAACTAGCCGTCAACCTTAATTGTGTTTTAAACAATTATCTATGATCCAAGTTGAAATTCCACATCAGTAACATGTGCTCGTCCTTGTTGAGCCACCACTAAACAAAATAAAGCAAGTGTCATCCAAATTGCACAACTGGAGTTGTCCTTTCTCTAGATTGAAGTAAACATACAAGGGTATATATTTGAAGTTTTAAATAGTGGGCTATGCCATTTAGTGGCGGATCGGCCAGAAGGTATGAGAAACAAATAGTGAATCTAAGCCCAATTTAGCATTTTTGCTTAAATCATATAGACATTTTTAAAAAAGCATACAATATTAGGCATCAATATCACATATATAGGTTTAGGCATCAATATCACACACACACACACACACATATATATATAGAGGTATAAAAATGGGGCGGGGGGAAACCCCTTTTGATCAAAAAAGGTATACTTGACAGTTTGACATACATACATATGTCAATGGACCTGGCATCCAGCCATAGCAAAACAAAGCCTGGCATCCAGCCATAAGAATGCAAAGCTTGACATAGCTGTAGGCTTTAGCGTGACCCTAAATTGAGTTCCAAATTTAGCGTTAAATCACGCTATAGCGCGCTATTGACAAAAAGAACCATTTAGCGAAAAACAAACGTAACTTTAGCGTGACGCCCATTCAAATGCTGTAGTTCGCCATTTAAAATTTTGATCCTGATGCATGGCAAGTAAACGCACTAGGTTTGAGAGTTGACATCAGGAATATCGGAAGAATTAGTTGGTGAAAGTAGCAGCAAGTGTACTTAATTTTAACCTATCAGCAGCCATCATGCAGTCATGCGGATGGCGTCTCCTCCCTTCCCATGTTACAAAGACCGCCATCTTTTTTAGTTACTTGCCTCTAAGAGGCAGCCAATGCGCGTGGTGCAAGGGCGCACCAAGGCACCAACGCCATGGCTGCTACTCCTACGGCAACCCACGCTACTTCGCTCTTCTTCCCTCCCGCTCCGACCATGGCGCCGGCCCCTCGGAAGCCATTGCCGTTGCTCCTCCTCTCCTTCTCCTTCCCCGTCCTCCTCCTACTCTTCTCCCTCGTCTTCCTCCTCTCGCACACCACCTTCAGCCTCCTCCTCTGCCCTCTCCTCCCGCAGTCACCTTCGAGGTCAGCAAATGCCACGACGACCAGTGCTTCTGTTGCCGCCGCCGCTAGCCTTGACGTCTCCATGGACAGGACCATGCTCGAGTTCCACGTCACGGCGTCGCCACCGCCGCCGGCGCCTCTTGCTCCTACTAGACCGGCTAAGAGTAAGAAGAACAGCAAGAAAGCCTCCACGAAGCGAAACAAGGGCCTCTTCAAGCGCCTCATCAGGCAAGCTCCCCGGACGCGGCAGTTCGCGGCGCGCACGGCCGAGCTCTTCGCGCCGCCGTCGCCGCAGCGGCCGTGCGCGCACCGCTTCTTCATGACGTGGCTGTCCCCGCTCGAGCAGTTCGGAAGCCGCGAGGCCCTCGTCCTGGAGACCCTCTTCCGGTGGCATCGCGACGCCTGCCTCCTCATCGCCTCCGACACCATGGACTCCCCGGGCGGTGGCGACAGGCTCCGGCCGTTCCTCGACCGCGGCTTCCGCGTCCGCGCCGCGTCGCCGGACTTGGCGCACCTCCTGCGCGGCACGCCGGCGGAGCCGTGGCTCGGCGCGGTGCGGCGCGGGGAGGTCAGCCCGGGGAGCGTACCGCTCGGGCAGAACCTCTCCAACCTCCTCCGCCTCGCGCTGCTCTACAAGTACGGCGGCGTCTACCTCGACGCCGACGTCGTCGTCCTCAGGCCCTTGTCGGGCCTCCGCAACGCCATCGGGGCGCAGGCCGTGGACGCGGCCACCGGCGACTGGATGCGACTGAACAACGCCGTGATGGCGTTCGACCGGGGCCACCCGCTGCTGCGCGAGTTCATCGCCGAGTTCGCCGCCACGTTCGACGGCAGCAAGTGGGGGCACAACGGGCCCTACCTGGTGTCGAGGGTGACGCGCCGGATGCCGGAGCTGGACGTCACGGTGCTGCCGCCGCGGGCGTTCTACCCCGTGGACTGGAACACGATCGGCGGGCTGTTCATGGCGCCCAAGGACAGGAAGGAGGAGAAGTGGGTGCAGGCCAAGGTGGACAACATCAGAGGCGGGAGCTTCGGCATCCATCTGTGGAACAGGGAGAGCAGAGGGATCGAAATGGAGGAGGGGAGCGTCATCCGAAGGTTGATTTCGGACGGCTGCTTGTTCTGCAATTCTTCCGTGGCTGCATGACAGGAGAGTCTTAGAACTGCATGCAGAAGGAGAGATGAGAGATCGGCTTCGGCTGGGGTGTGTCGTGTTTGGGTTGGCAAATTGTACATCTTACTTACAGGCAAGAAATAACATATATAGAACAGTGATTTTGCTGCACTTGAACATGGCTGGGAGGGTTGGGTGCCCCGCTGCACCGAAACCTCGCCAGAGAATTGAGTCCCACTATCTATCTTAAAAGCATCTCCAATAAACAGTCCATATGTAAAAATACTATGTAAAAATATCTAACTTTTGGATCTTCAAGAATAGAAAACGCTGCTTCAACAGATGGTTCATATGTAAAAAAGAATTACATCACCGCCTTCCGAAGATGTAAAATTAAAAATTTTGTGATGCAAATTTACATCACGAGATACAAGTGATGTAAGACCGCGGCCGCCCGTGAAACGACCAACCGCCAGTTCATTTGTCTTCCCGCTCGCGACCGCCTGCCCGCCCGAGCACCAGCCGCTGGAAATCGCCGCCGCCCTCCGCCCTAGCCCGCGTCGCCTCCCCCGCCGGAGGGCGTCTCGCAGCTGCCCCGGCGCCGCCGTTTCAGGAAGCAGCAGCGGCTGGATTCGCCGACTTCGGCGGTCCGGCAGCCCATATAGCTCCTCTTTGCCGGCCGCCGAGCTCCCTTCTCCTCTGCGTCACCGTCCGCAGCAGTGACCAATCCAACCACTGGCCATCTTCTACCACCCCGCGCACAAGGTGTTCGACGGAATTCCCCAAGGTAAAAAACGACGAAAGTTGATGATT
Organism: Triticum urartu; assembly: GCF_003073215.2. Taxonomy (NCBI): domain Eukaryota; kingdom Viridiplantae; phylum Streptophyta; class Magnoliopsida; order Poales; family Poaceae; genus Triticum; species Triticum urartu. The sequence continues at coordinate 597,509,483 of NC_053023.1, read as the reverse complement.
TCAATTGGGATTGGATAGTATGTTTGACGGTGGTTATCTGCATTGTAGATGAGCTCGGTTGACTCCTCATTCGTGGACGATTCATCGTGGGACGAGGAATTTGGTTTGCATGAAGAAGAGGACATTGCTATGCTAGTGGCCATGCACAAGGGGAAGAAGCCGAAGCACGGTGGTTCCGTCTATGGTCGTGCGTTCATTCGGAGAGAACTGATTGTGCAAAACTATGTTGTATTTGTGTTGCATTCGATCTCGTGGATACGAAGAACTATGTAATAATTTTATATTGTGGACATGTATAAATTTTTTATGTTGTTTTTAGATGTTTTTTGCAATATGTGCGGCTGTACAGTGGCTGAACAACAGCCGCACGGCTCAAGATGACGACCAAACCCACCGGGTTTTGCTTGCCCATACCCATCCCCATGAGAAAATCGCAAACCCGTCCCCGTCCCCATCAACTTGCGCAGGGTTAAGTTTTTGCCCGTCCCCTAAACCCGTTGCTACCTCTTGAGCACTGCGTTGGATTTCCCCGAAGAGGAAGGAATGATGCAGCAAAGTAGCGTAAGTATTTTCCTCAGTTTTTGAGAACCAATGTATCAATCCAGTAGGAGGCTACGCTCGAGTCCCTTGTACCTACACAAAAACAATAGCTCAACGCAACCAACGCTCTTAGGGGTTGTCAATCCCTTCATGGTCACTTACGAAAGTGAGATCTGATAGAGATGATAAATAATATTTTTGGTATTTTTGGTATAGAGATGCAAAGTAAATAAAGTAAAACCAAAGTAAAAGCAAAGCAATAATAAATTGATGGAGATTGATATAACGAGAAAGAGATCCGGGGGCCATAGGTTTCACTAGTGGCTTCTCTCAAGAGCATAAGTATTCTATGGTGGATGAACAAATTACTGTTGAGCAATTGACAGAATTGAGCATATTATGAGAATATCTAGGTATGATCATGTATATAGGCATCACGTCCGATACAAATAGACCGAAACGATTCTGCATCTACTACTATTACTCCACTCATCGACCGCTATCCAGCATGCATCTAAAGTATTAAGTTAAAAACAGAGTAACGCCTTAAGCAAGATGACATGATGTAGAGGGATAGTTTCATGCAATATCACAAAAACCCCATCTTGTTATCCTCGATGGCAACGATACGATACGTGCCTTGCTGCCCCTTCTGTCACTGGGAAAGGACACCGCAAGATCGAACCCAAAGCTAAGCACTTCTCCCATGGCAAGAACAACCAATCTAGTAGGCCAAACCAAACTGAATAATTCGAAGAGACTTGCAAAGATAACCAATCATACATAAAAGAATTCAGAGAAGATTCAAATATTATTCATAGATAGACTTGATCATAAACCCACAATTCATCGGTCTCAACAAACACACCGCAAAAAGAAGATTACATCGAATAGATCTCCACGAGAGAGGGGGAGAACATTGTATTGAGATCCAAAAAGAGAGAAGAAGCCATCTAGCTACTAGCTATGGACCTGTAGGTCTGAAGTAAACTACTCACACTTCATCGGAGGGGCTTGGATGATGATGTAGAAGCCCTCCGTGATCGATGCCTCCTCCGCGGAGCTCCGGAACAGGCCCCAAGATGGGATCTCGTGGATACAGAAAGTTGCGGCGGTGGAATTAGGTTTTTGGCTCCGTCCCCGATCGTTTGGGGGTACGTGGATATATATAGGAGGAAGAAATACGTCGGTGGAGCTTCGAGGGGCCCACGAGGTAGGGGGGCGCGCCTTAGGGGGGGGGGGCGCCCCTACCCTCGTGACCACCTCGTGGCTTTCTTGACGGAGGGTCCAAGTCTTCTGGATCTTATCTGATGAGAAAATCACGTTTCCGAGGATTCATTCCGTTTGGACTCCGTTTGATATTCCTTTTCTTCAAAACCCTAAAACAGGCAAAAAAAACAATTCTGGGCTGGGCCTCCGGTTAATAGGTTAGTCCCAAAAAAAATATAAAAGTGGATAATAAAGCCCAATAATGTCTAAAACAGTAGATAATATAGCACGGAGCAATAAAAAATTATAGATACGTTGGAGACGTATCAAGCATCCCCAAGCTTAATTCCTGCTCGTCCTCGAGTAGGTAAATGATAAAAACAGAATTTTTGATGCGGAGTGCTACTTGGCATAATTTCAATGTAAATCTTCTTAATTGTGGTATGAATATTCAGATTCAAAAGATTCAAGACAAAAGTTCATATTGATATAAAAATAATAATACTTCAAGCATACTAACAAAGCAATTATGTCTTCTCAAAATATCATGGCCAAAGAAAGCTATCCCTACAAAATCATATAGTCTGGCTATGCCCTATCTTCACCACACAAAGTATTTAAATCATGCACAACTCCGATGACAAGCCAAGCAATTGTTTCATACTTTTGACATTTTCAAAACTTTTTCGATATTCACGCAATACATGAGCGTGAGCCATGGATATAACACTATAGGTGGAATAGAATGGTGGTTGTGGAGAAGACAAAAAGGGAGAAGATAGTCTCACATCAACTAGGCGTATCAACGGACCATGGAGATAACCATCAATAGATATCAATGTGAGTGAGTAGGGATTGCCATGCAACGGATGCACTAGAGCTATAAGTATATGAAAGCTCAAAAGAAACTAAGTGGGTGTGCATCCAACTCGCTTGCTCACGAAGACCTAGGGCATTTTGAGGAAGCCCATCATTGGATTATACAAGCCAATTTCTATAATGAAAAATTCCCACTAGTATATGAAAGTGACATAATGAGAGACTCTCTATCATGAAGATCATGGTGCTACTTTGAAGCACAAGTGTGGTAAAAGGATAGTAACATTGTCCCTTCTCTCCTTTTCTCTCATTTTTTATTTGGGCCTTTCTCTTTTTTTATGGCCTCTTTTTTTATTTTTTTTCATCCGGAGTCTCATCCCGACTTGTGGGGGAATCATAGTCTCCATCATCCTTTCCTCACTGGAACAATGCTCTAATAATGATGATCATCACACTTTTATTTACTTACAACTCATAAATTACAACTCGATTCTTAGAACAAAATGTGACTCTATATGAATGCCTCCGGCGGTGTACCGGGATATGTAATGAATCAAGAGTGACATGTATGAAAGAATTATGAACGGTGGCTTTGCCACAAATACGATGTCAACTACATGATCATGCTAGAAATATGACAATGATGGAGCGTGTCATAATGAAAGGAACGGTGGAAAGTTGCATGGCAATATATCTCGGAATGACTATGGAAATGCCATGATAGGTAGGTATGGTGGCTGTTTTGAGGAAGGTATTTGGTGGGTGTATGATACCGGCGAAAAGTGCGCGGTATTAGAGAGGCTAGCAATGGTGGAGGGAAGGAAAGTGCGTATAATCCATGGACTCAACATTAGTCATAAAGAACTCATATATTTATTGCAAAAATCTAGAATTTATCAAAGCAAAGTATTACGCGCATGCTCCTAGGAGGATAGATTAGTAGGAAAAGACCATCGCTCGTCCCCGACCGCCACTCATAAGGAAGACAATCAATAAATAAATCATGCTCCGACTTCATCACATAACGGTTCACCATACGTGCATGCTACGGGAATCACAAACTTTAACACAAGAATTTCTCAAATTCATAACTACTCAACTAGCATAACTCTAATATCACCATCCTCATATCTCAAAACAATTATCAAGCATCAATTTCTTCTTAGTATACAACACACTCATACGAAAGTTTTATTATTAATCTTGCATACCAAGCATATTAGGATTTTAAGCAAATTACCATGCTATTAAGACTCTCAAAATAATCTAAGTGAATCATGAGATATAAATAGTTTCTATAAAACAAATCCACCACCGTGCTCTAAAAGATATAAGTGAAGCGCTAGAGCAAAATTATAAAGCTCAAAAGATATAAGTGAAGCACATAGAGTATTCTATCAAATTCCAAATCATGTATGGCTCTCTCAAAAGGTGTGTACAGCAAGGATAATTATGGTAAACTAATAAGCAAAGACTCAAATCATAAAAGACGCTCCAAGCAAAACATATATCATGAGGTGAATAAAAATATAGCTCCAAGTAAAGTTACTGATAGAAGTAGACGAAAGAGGGGATGCCTTCCGGGGCATCCCCAAGCTTTGTATTTTAGGTGTCCTTAGATTATCTTGGGGGTGCCATGGGCATCCCCAAACTTAGGCTCTTGCCACTCCTTGTTCCATAATCCATCAAATCTTTACCCAAAACTTGAAAACTTCACAACACAAAACTTAAAGTAGAAAACTCGTGAGCTCCGTTAGCGAAAGAAAACAAAAGACCACTTCAAGGTACTGTAATGAAATCATTCTTTATTTATATGGGTGTTAAAACTACTATATTCCAACTTCTCTATGGATTATAAATTATTTTAATAGCCATAGATTCATCAAAATAAGCAAACAACACACGAAAAACAGAATCTGTCAAAAATAGAACAATCTGTAGTAATCCGTAGCTAGCGCAAGATCTGGAACCCCCAAAATTCTAAAATAAATTGCTGGACGTGAGGAATTTATCTATTAATCATCTTAAAAAATAATTAACTAAATATCACTTTCCAAATAAAAATGACAGCAGTTCTCGTGAGCGCTAAAGTTTCTGTTTCTTTACAGCAAGTTCAACAAGACTTTTCCCAAGTCTTCCCAACGGTTCTACTTGGCACAAAAACTAATTAAACACAAAAAACACAACCAAAACAGAGACTAGATAATTTATTTATTACTAAACAGGAGCAAAAAGCAAGGAATACAAATAAAATTGGGTAGCCTCCCAACAAGCGCTATTGTTTAACGCCCCTATAAATTTGCTTACAACTCAATGAGGCATCTATTTCCCTTAGGAATTTCTTTCTTTCTAGTGATTATCAAACTCTTAGGCACAAGATCAAAAAATTCATTTGTAGCAATTGGTTCCTTAATGATAGCAAAAAGATTGGGATGAATACTTATAGATTTAAGATCCACAGTTTCCTTACTAGATGATTCACCGTTATTTTTAGGAACATACATAAGCTTGGCAATTTTAGTAGGAGGAATTGGAGTATTCTTTACGGAAGAAAAAGCGGTTCCAAAGTTTGTAACGATACCCTCAAGTTTATCAATTCTAGTAGAATCTAGGTTTATCTTCTTATTAACTATGGGTTCCTTTTCCTTAATATTTTTCAAAGTCATTCCTACCTTAGATCCATATTGAGTAATTTGATTGTGGATCTTTTTATCTAGATTTTCAATTAATTCAATAGTAGCAACTTTATTTTCAATAATTTCAAGTCTTTGCATAACATGCTTCAAAGTTAACATAGTTCCATTAACCAAAAGAGGTGGTGAGCCAAATAAATCTAACATAGCATTACAAGAATCAAAAGTATGGCTACCCAAGAAATTCCCTCCGGTAATGGTATCAAGGATATATCTATACCAAGGATTAACACCTATGTAAAAATTGCAGAGAAGGACTGAAGTAGATTGCTTCCTGGTAGATCTATTTTGAGCATTGCAAATTCTATACCAAGCATCTTTTAGATTTTCTCCCTCCCTTTGTTTAAATTTAGAACTTCATTCTCGGGAGACAACGGAGAAGATATGAGACTAGCCATGACGACAAGCAAACAAACTAACACACAAGCAAACAAAGAGAAAACGGGAAAAAAGAGGCAAATAGAGAGGGAGGATAGAGAGAGAGGGCGAATAAAACGGCAAGGATGAAGTGGGGGAGAGGAAAACGAGAGGCAAATGGCAAATAATGTAATGCGGGAGATAGGGATTGTGATGGGTACTTGGTATGTTGACTTTTGCGCAGACTCCCTAGCAACGGCGCCAGAAATTCTTCTTGCTACCTCTTGAGCACTGCGTTGGATTTCCCCGAAGAGGAAGGGATGATGCAGCAAAGTAGCGTAAGTATTTTCCTCAGTTTTTGAGAACCAAGGTATCAATCCAGTAGGAGGCTACGCTCGAGTCCCTTGTACCTACACAAAACAATAGCTCAACGCAACTAACGTGCTTAGGGGTTGTCAATCCCTTCACGGTCACTTACGAAAGTGAGATCTGATAGAGATGATAAATAATATTTTTGGTATTTTTGGTATAGAGATGCAAAGTAAATAAAGTAAAACCAAAGTAAAAGCAAAGCAATAATAAAGTGATGGAGATTGATATAATGAGAAAGAGACCCGGGGGCCATAGGTTTCACTAGTGGCTTCTCTCAAGAGCATAAGTATTCTACGGTGGATGAACAAATTACTGTTGAGCAATTGACAGAATTGAGCATAGTTATGAGAATATCTAGGTATGATCATGTATATAGGCATCACGTCCGAGACAAGTAGACCGAAACGATTCTGCATCTACTACTATTACTCCACTCATCGACCGCTATCCAACATGCATCTAAAGTATTAAGTTAAAAACAGAGTAACGCCTTAAGCAAGATGACATGATGTAGATGGATAGTTTCATGCAATATGACAAAAACCCCATCTTGTTATCCTCGATGGCAATGATACAATACGTGCCTTGCTGCCCCTTCTGTCACTGGAAAAGGACACCGCAAGATCGAACCCAAAGCTAAGCACTTCTCCCATGGCAAGAACAACCAATCTAGTAGGCCAAACCAAACCGATAATTCGAAGAGACTTGCAAAGATAACCAATCATACATAAAAGAATTCAGAGAAGATTCAAATATTATTCATAGATAGACTTGATCATAAACCCACAATTCATCGGTCTCAACAAACACACCGCAAAAAGAAGATTACATCGAATAGATCTCCACGAGAGAGGGGGAGAACATTGTATTGAGATCCAAAAAGAGAGAAGAAGCCATCTAGCTACTAGCTATGGACCCGTAGGTCTGAAGTAAACTACTCACACTTCATCGGAGGGGCTTGGATGATGATGTAGAAGCCCTCCGTGATCGATGCCTCCTCCGACGGAGCTCCGGAACAGGCCCCAAGATGGGATCTCGTGGATACAAAAAGTTGCGGCAGTGGAATTAGGTTTTTGGCTCCGTCCCCGATCGTTTGGGGGTACGTGGATATATATAGGAGGAAGAAATACGTCGGTGGAGCTTCGAGGGGCCCACGAGGCAGGGGGGCGTGCCCTAGGGGGGGGGGCGCCCCCTACCCTCGTGACCACCTCGTGGCTTTCTTGACGGAGGGTCCAAGTCTTCTGGATCTTATCTGATGAGAAAATCACGTTTCCGAGGATTCATTCCGTTTGGACTCCGTTTGATATTCCTTTTCTTCAAAACCCTAAAACAGGCAAAAAACAACAATTCTGGGCTGGGCCTCCGGTTAATAGGTTAGTCCCAAAAATAATATAAAAGTGGATAATAAAGCCCAATAATGTCTAAAACAGTAGATAATATAGCACGGAGCAATCAAAAATTATAGATACGTGGGAGACGTATGACCCGTCGGGTTTTCAAAACCCACGGGGAACCTGTCCCCACAAGCAGTCAATGAAAACAACAATATTTGAAAGAAAAACATGAGCATATTACAGCAGCATGCGACGACTGAGGGACCTAGGTTTAGGTTTAGGTGTTGTGTTGTGCCGGAGAGAGAGGCTTGAAGAGCGAGCGACACTGTAGCGACCGAGTGTGGGGTTGGTTTGTACTCCAGGGCCTCGATGCTATGGGGCTCAGATGCTCGGGCACTGTGGCTTTGGGCCAGTTGAGTCAAGATGGATCGGTGCATGCTAAATAACGTATTTTGGCGGGTTTTGTCGGGTTTCGGGTTCGGGTAGTACTCAAACGGGTTTAAAGCCGCGAAACATATTGGGTTTTATAATGTACCCACGAGCAGCCCCGCGGGGATAGAAATTCGCCCATCCCCGTCCCCTAATAGGGTAAAAACCCGCGGGGACGCGGGTTTCGGGGCCCCATTGCCATCTTGACGCACGGCCGCCGGCCGGTTTTACATCTTCGTTTTGGACCATTTGTTGGAGTTGCTCTTTTATTTTCATCCCCGTTTTGGACCATCTGTTGGAGTTGAGCCTTTTTCGAAGATGTAAAAAGCACTTTTTGGTACTCCAAATTTTCACATCACCGATTTAGAGCACCAAAATATACATCATCTAGTAGATGCCCTTAGGATGACTTCATTGCCCTATTATGTATCTTAGGGGTGTGTGTGTGGGGGGGGAGAGGTGTGCAGGGGACCGCCAGAAGTCTTCCCTGGTGTAGCAGGGCATAGAGGGATGGTCCGGGCGGCAGCTAGCAAAGGCGGTGAGGGGAGGTTGAGGGGAGGGCGGGGCGGTGAGGCAGTGCGCGGTAGGTATACTTGGCCATGGGTCGGGCTGGGCCTTAAAAAGTCCATGGCAGAAAACTAAGGCCCAGGCCCTACCATCGGGCCTAATTTTCAAGCCCAAGCCCGGCCCATCTGGTAAAATCCCTGAAAAACCCTTAGGGCTTAGGGCCGTGGGCCGGGCCTCTTCCTTAAAATGCCAATATGCCAAGCCCAAGCCCGTCCAGACCCTGCTGGTGGGCTTAAAACTCAGGCCCAAGCCCCGACCCATGGGCAAGCCCATCGGGCCTAGGCCCTGAATTTTAGGGCCGGGCCTAGGCCGGAGATGGCCAGGACTAGCGGTAGGGTCCGCCAGCCGTGGGTCGTGGAAGCTGATACGTCTCCAATGTATCTATAATTTTTTATTGTTCCATGCTATTATATTATCCATCTAGGATGTTTTATATGCATTTATATGCTATTTTATATGATTTTTGGTACTAACCTATTAACCTAGAGCCCAGTGCCAGTTCCTATTTTTCCTTTTTTTTGAGTTTTACAGAAAAGGAATACCAAACGGAGTCCAATTGACATGCTAATTTTTGATGATTTTTTATGGATCAAAATAAGCCCCCAGAGTAAAAAGAGTTGGGTCAGAAGAGTCCCGGGCCGTCCACGAGGGTGGGGGGCGCGCCCTACCCCCCCGGCGCGCCGCCCTATCTCGTGGACGACTCGGGGACCCCTCCTGACTTGTTCCCGACGCAAAAAATTCCTATAAATACAGAAACCTCCAGAAAATAACCTAGATCAGGAGTTCCACCGCCTCAAGCCTCTATAGCCACCGAAAACCAATCTAGACCCGTTCCAGCACCCTGCCGGAGGGGGGAATCCCTCTCCAGTGGCCATCTTCATTATCCCAGCGCTCTCCATGACAAGGAGGGAGTAGTTCACCCTCGGGGCTTAGAGTATGTACCCGTAGCTATGTGTTTGATATCTCTCTCTCTCTCTCTCTCTTGTTTTTGATTTGGCACGATCTTGATGTATCGCGAGCTTTGCTATTATAGTTGGATCTTATGATGTTTCTCCCCCTCTACTCTCTTGTAATGGATTGAGTTTTTCCCTTTGAAGTTATCTTATCGGATTGAGTCTTTAAGGATTTGAGAACACTTGATGTATGTCTTGCATGTGCTTATCTATGGTGACAATGAGATATTCACGTGATCCACTTGATTTATGTTATGGTGATCAACTTGCGAGTTCTATGACCTTGTGAACTTAAGCATAGGGCTTGGCACACGTTTTCGTCTTGACTCTCCGGTAGAAACTTTGGGGCACTCTTTGAAGTTCTTTGTGTTGGTTGAATAGATGAATATGAGATTGTGTGATGCATATCGTATAATCATACCCATAGATACTTGAGGTGACATTGGAGTACCTAGGTGACATTAGAGTTTTGGTTGATTTGTATCTTAAGGTGTTATTCTAGTACGAACTCTAGGATAGATTGAACGGAAAGAATACCTTCGTGTTATTTTACTACAGACTCTTGAATAGATCGATCAGAAAGGGTAACTTTGAGGTGGTTTCGTACCCTACAATAATCTCTTCGTTTGTTCTCCGCTATTAGTGACTTTGGAGTGACTCTTTGTTGCATGTTGAGGGATTGTTATATGATCCAAGTATGTTATTATTGTTGAGAGAACTTGCACTAGTGAAAGTATGAACCCTAGGCCTTGTTTCCTAGCATTGCAATACCGTTTTCGCTCACTTTTATCATTAGTTACCTTGCTGTTTTTATATTTTTAGATTACAAAAACCTATATCTACCTTCCATATTGCACTTGTATCACCATCTCTTCGCCGAACTAGTGCACCTATACAATTTACCATTGTATTGGGTGTGTTGGGGACACAAAAGACTCTTTGCTATTTGGTTGCAGGGTTGTTTGAGAGAGACCATCTTCATCCTACGCCTCCCACAGATTGATAAACCTTAGGTCATCCACTTGAGGGAAATTTTCTACTGTCCTACAAACCTCTGCACTTGGAGGCCCAACAACGTCTACAAGAAGAAGGTTGTGTAGTAGACATCAGAAGTTGCCAGCGTTGTGAGGAAGCCAGCGCCATCGCATGGAAGCCAGCAGCATCTAACGCCTCTGGTTGAAAGCAACCGATGAACTTTTATTTTGAGGCACCTAACTTATAGGGCGGGGCAAGCCAGCGACATTGCGATGAAGATCTAACGGCTCTGGTTGAAAGTGACTGATGGACTTTTATTTCCAGGTACCTAACTTATAGTCAGTCTCGAGCAAATTAGACAAGATCACCCACAGGTTCGTCTAGCAAAAAAGATGATCATGATCATACGTCTCGAGGGCACTCTTTGGTTAATCGGAAAATAGTGTGCTCGCCAAAGCACTTGGGTGGCCTTAGTATTGTCGACATTGATATATTTGGACGTGCTTTGTGTCTCCTTTGGCCTTGGCTGCAATGGACCGACCCTAACAGACCTTAGGTGGCATCTCGGCTTCTGTGCGACCAAACTAAGATAGAAATTTTTCCAGGCCTTCACCACCATTACCACCGAAGATGTCCATGGTGAACTTTTCTCGCACAAAAATTGGAAGCCCCCCTCAACTCATTGGCATCAGGGCTCTTCAAGATTGCATCTAGAAAGCATAAAACGGTGCACCATGAGCTGAATGGGGGTAACTGGATCGGAGCAGTTGCAAAGCTGCATTCCACAACTCAACTATGGGAATTCGTCACCCTTTGGATTTGGATCACCAGTTCAAGCTCTCACCAAACTGAGGATGAAATGATCGAGAGGCCGCATGGAGCACGCTAGGGTGAGAGATGAGTCGGAGATTACAAAAATTAAGCTTAACTTCCAATTTTAGGGCTAATGTGAATAAACTGAGTTCTCTACAAATGGAATCTATATATGGTGAGAACCTATATGACAAGCAAGCTAATACACAAGATAAGATAGAACACCAAGCTAGCTAGCAAGCAAATACAAGTACTACGTGAACACACATATGTACCAATTGCTAATCTCTGCTAGAGAGGTGCGAAAGCTAAAACTCCCAAACGCCACCAAGTGGCTCACCCTAGTCTCCCTTGGAGTCACCCTAATGGATGAGCCTAAAATCACTCATGGTTGGTATTGAAAGCGACCATCAAACTTTTTAATGTTGGGGAACGTAGCATGCAATTTCAAAAATTTCCTATGATCACGCAAGATCTATCGAAGAGATGCATAGCAACGATAGGGGGAGAGTGTGTCCACGTACCCTTGTAGATCTAAAGCGAAAGCGTTTGACAATGCGGTTGATGTAGTCGAACTTCTTCTCATTTCGACCAATCAAGAACCGAACGTACGACACCTCCGAGTTCTGCACACGTTCAGCTCGATGACGTCCCTCGAACTCTTGATCCAGCAAAGTGTCGAGGGAGAGTTCTGTCAGCACGACGGCGTGGTGACAGTGATGGTGAAGTGATCCGCGCAGGGCTTCGCCTAAGCACTACGTGAATATGACCAGAGGCGTAAACTTTGGAGGGGGGCGCCGCACACGGCTAACAATGTTTGTTGTGTGTTCTAGCGGTGCCCCCCTCATATATATAGGTTGGAGGGGAGGAGAGGCAGCCAAGGGGGCGCCCCAAGTAGGAGGAATCCTACTTGGGCACCTCCCAATTCGGCCTCCCCCTTTCATATTCCTATTCGAAGTAGGAAGGGAAGAGGGGGAAGGGGGGATCCTATTCCCTTTTTCCTTTCCTCCTTCCCCTTTCCTTCTCCAATTTGGCCAGCCCATATGGGGGGGGGGCACACCAGCCCCTTAATGGCTGGTGTGTTTCCCCTCTTGGTCCATAAGGCACATATAGTTTGCCTGGGGGTAGTCTGGAACCCCTTCCAGTGACCCGATACGTACCTGGTACCCCCAGAACACTTCCGGTGTCCAAATACTATCGTCCTATATATGAATCTTTACCTCTCGACCATTTCAAGACTCCTCGTCATGTCTGTGATCTCATCCAGGACTCTGAACAACATTCGGTCACCAAATCACATAACTCATATAATACAAAATCGTCATCGAACGTTAAGCATGCGGACCCTACGGGTTCGAGAACTATGTAGACATGACCGAGACACCTCTCTGGTCAATAACCAAAAGTGGAACCTGGATGCTCATATTGATTCCCACATATTCTACGAAGATCTTTATCGGTCGTACCGTAATGACAACATACGTTATTCCGTTTGTCATCGGTACGTTACTTGCCCGAGATTCGATCATCGGTATCTCCATACCTAGTTCAATCTCATTACCAGCAAGTCTCTTTACTCGTTCCATAATGCATCATCCCGCAAATAACTCATTATTCACATTGCTTCCAAGGCTTAACATGATGTGCATTGCCGAGAGGGCCCGGAGATACCTCTCCGATACTCAGAGTGACAAATCCTAATCTCGATCTATGCCAACCCAACAAACACCTTCGGAGATACCTGTAGAGCATCTTTATAATCACCTAGTTACGTTGTGACATTTGATAGCACACAAGGTATTCCTCCGGTATTCAGGAGTTGCATAATCTCATAGTCGAAGGAATACGTGCATTTGACATGAAGAAAGCAATAGCAATAAAACTTAATGATCATTATGCTAAGCTAACAGATGGGTCTTATCCATCACATCATTCTCCTGATGATGTGATCCCGTTTATCAAATGACAACACATGTCTATGGTTAGGAAACTTAATCATCTTTGATCAACGAGTTAGTCTAGTAGAGACTTACTAGTGACACTGTGTTTTGTCTATGTATCCACACATGTATCAAGTTTCCGGTTAATACAATTCTAGCATGAATAATAAACATTTATCATGATATAAGGAAATATAAAAACAACTTTATTATTGCCTCTAGGGCATATTTCCTTCAGTCTCCCACTTGCACTAGAGTCAATAATCTAGTTCACATCACCATGTGATTGAAGGAAATATGCCCTAGAGGCAATAATAAAGTTATTATTTATTTCCTTATATCGTGAAAAAAGTTTATTATTCATGCTAGAATTGTATTAACCGGAAACATAATACATGTGTGAATACATAGACAAACAGAGTGTCACTAGTATGCCTCTACTTGACTAGCAAGTTAATCAAAGATGGTTATGTTTCCTAACCATGGACAAAGAGTTGTTATTTGATTAACGGGATCACATCATTAGTTGAATGATCTGATTGACATGACCCATTCCATTAGCTTAGCACCCGATCGTTTAGTATGTTGCTATTGCTTTCTTCATGACTTATACATGTTCCTATGACTATGAGATTATGCAACTCCCGTTTGCCAGAGGAACACTTTGTGTGCTACCAAACGTCACAACGTAACTGGGTGATTATAAAGGAGCTCTACAGGGTGTCTCCAAAGGTACATGTTGGGTTGGCGTATTTCGAGATTAGGATTTCTCACTCCGATTGTCGGAGAGGTATCTCTGGGCCCTCTCGGTAATGCACATCACTTAAGCCTTGCAAGCATTGCAACTAATGAGTTAGTTGCGGATGATTGTATTACAGAACGAGTAAAGAGACTTGCCGGTAACGAGATTGAACTAGGTATAGGATACCGACGATCGAATCTCGGGCAAGTAACATACCGATGACAAAGGGAACAACGTATGTTGTTATGCGGTCTGACCGGTAAAAGATCTTCGTAGAATATGTAGGAGCCAATATGAGCATCCAGGTTCCGCTATTGGTTATTGACCGGAGACGTGTCTCGGTCATGTCTACATTGTTCTCGAACCCGTAGGGTCCGCACGCTTAAGGTTACGATGACAGTTATATTATGAGTTTATGCATTTTGATGTACCGAAGGTTGTTCGGAGTCCTGGATGTGATCACGGACATGACGAGGAGTCTCGAAATGGTCGAGACATAAAGATTGATATATTGGAAGCCTATGTTTGGATATCGAAAGTGTTCCGGGTGAAATCGGGATTTTACCGGAGTACCGGGAGGTTACCGGAACCCCCCGGGAGGTATATGGGCCTTAGTGGAAGAGAGGAGAGGTGGCCAGAGATGGGCCGCGCGCCCCTCCCCCCCTTGGTCCGAATTGGACAAGGAGAGGGGGCCGGCCCCCCTTCCTCCTCTCTCTCCTCTTCTCCCCTCCACGAATCCTATTCCAACTAGGAAAGGGGGGGAGTCCTACTCCCAGAAGGAGTAGGAGTCCTCCTGGCGCGCCACACCTTGGCCGGCCGGCCCCCCTCCCTTGAACCTTTATATACGGAGGCAGGGGCACCCCTAGAGACACAAGTTGATCCACGTGATCATATTCTTAGCCGTGTGCGGTGCCCCCTTCCACCATAGTCCTCGATAATATTGTAGCGGTGCTTAGGCGAAGCCCTGTGATGGTAGTACATCAAGGCCGTCACCACGCCGTCGTGCTGACAGAACTCTTCCCCGACACTTTGCTGGATCGGAGTCCGGGGATCGTCATCGAGCTGAACGCATGCTAGAACTCAGAGGTGCCGTAGTTTCGGTGCTTGATCGGTCGGGCCGTGGAGACGTACGACTACATCAACCAAACGCTTCCGTTGTCGATCTACAAGGGTACGCAGATCATACTCTCCCCTCTCGTTGCATCACCATGATCTTGCGTGAGCGTAGGAAATTTTTTGAAATTACTACGAAACCCAACAGTGGCATCCGAGCCTAGGTTTTATATGTTGATGTTATATGCACGAGTAGAACACAAGTGAGTTGTGGGCGATATAAGTCATACTGCTTACCAGCATGTCATACTTTGGTTCGGCGGTATTGTTGGATGAAGCGGCCCAGACCGACATTACGCGTACGCTTACGCGAGACCGGTTCTCCCGACGTGCTTTGCACATAGGTGGCTTGCGGGTGACAGTTTCTCCAACTTTAGTTGAACCGAGTGTGGCTACGCCCGGTCCTTGCAAAGGTTAAAACAGCACCAACTTGACAAACTATCGTTGTGGTTTTGATGCGTAGGTAAGATTGGTTCTTGCTTAAGCCCGTAGCAGCCACGTAAAACATGCAACAACAAAGTAGAGGACGTCTAACTTGTTTTTGCAGGGCATGTTGTGATGTGATATGGTCAAGACATGATGCTAAATTTTATTGTATGAGATGATCATGTTTTGTAACCGAGTTATCGGCAACTGGCAGGAGCCATATGGTTGTCGCTTTATTGTATGCAATGCAATCGCGCTGTAATGCTTTACTTTATCACTAAGCGGTAGCGATAGTCGTGGAAGCATAAGATTGGCAAGACGACAACGATGCTACGATGGAGATCAAGCTGTCGCGCCGGTGACGATGGTGATCATGACGGTGCTTCGGAGATGGAGATCAGAAGCACAAGATGATGATGGCCATATCATATCACTTATATTGATTGCATGTGATGTTTATCTTTTATGCATCTTATCTTGCTTTGATTGACGGTAGCATTATAAGATGATCTCTCACTAAATTATCAAGAAGTGTTCTCCCTGAGTATGCACCGTTGCGAAAGTTCTTCGTGCTGAGACACCACGTGATGATCGGGTGTGATAGGCTCTATGTTCAAATACAACGGGTGCAAAACAGTTGCACACGCGGAATACTCAGGTTATACTTGACGAGCCAAGCATATACAGATATGGCCTTGGAACACGGAGACCGAAAGGTCGAGCGTGAATCATATAGTAGATATGATCAACATAGTGATGTTCACCAATGAAACTACTCCATCTCACGTGATGATCGGACATGGTTTAGTTGATTTGGATCACGTAATCACTTAGATGATTAGAGGGATGTCTATCTAAGTGGGAGTTCTTTAAGTAATATGATTAACCGAACCTAAATTTATCATGAACTTAGTACCTGATAGTATCTTGCTTGTTTATGTATGATTCTAGATAAATGGCCCGTGCTGTTGTTCCGTTGAATTTTAATGCGTTCCTTGAGAAAGCAAAGTTGAAAGATGATGGTAGCAATTACACGGACTGGGTCCGTAACTTGAGGATTATCCTCATTGCTGCACAGAAGAATTACGTCCTAGAAGCACCGCTGGGTGCCAGGCCAGCTGCTGGAGCAACACCAGATGTTGCGAACGTCTGGCAGAGCAAAGCTGATGACTACTCGATAGTTCAGTGTGCCATGCTTTACGGCTTAGAACCGGGACTGCAATGACGTTTTGAACGTCATGGAGCATATGAGATGTTCCAGGAGTTGAAGTTAATATTTCAAGCAAATGCCCGGATTGAGAGATATGAAGTCTCCAATAAGTTCTATAGCTGCAAAATGGAGGAGAACAGTTCTGTCAGTGAGCATATACTCAAAATGTCTGGGTATAATAATCACTTGATTCAAATGGGAGTTAATCTTCCAGATGATTGCGTCATTGACAGAATTCTCCAATCACTGCCACCAAGCTACAAGAGCTTCATGATGAACTATAATATGCAAGGGATGAATAAGACTATTCCCGAGCTCTTCGCAATGCTGAAAGCTGCGGAGGTAGAAATCAAAAAGGAGCATCAAGTGTTGATGATCAACAAGACCACTAGTTTCAAGAAAAAGGGCAAAGGGAAGAAGAAGGGGAACTTCAAGAAGAACAACAAGCAAGTTGCTGCTCAAGAGAAGAAACCCAAGTCTAGACCTAAGCCTGAAACTGAGTGCTTCTACTGCAAGCAGACTGGTCACTGGAAGCGGAACTGCCCCAAGTATTTGGCGGATAAGAAGGATGGCAAGGTGAACAAAGGTATATGTGATATACATGTTATTGATGTGTACCTTACTAATGCTCGCAGTAGCACCTGTGTATTTGATACTGGTTCTGTTGCTAATATTTGCAACTCGAAACAGGGACTACGGATTAAGCAAAGATTGGCTAAGGACGAGGTGACGATGCGCGTGGGAAACGGTTCCAAAGTCGATGTGATCGCGGTCGGCACGCTACCTCTACATCTACCTTCGGGATTAATATTAGACCTAAATAATTGTTATTTGGTGCCAGCGTTAAGCATGAACATTATATCTGGATCTTGTTTGATGCGAGACGGTTATTCATTTAAATCAGAGAATAATGGTTGTTCTATTTATATGAGTAATATCTTTTATGGTCATGCACCCCTGAAGAGTGGTCTATTCTTATTGAATCTCGATAGTAGTAACACACATATTCATAATGTTGAAACCAAAAGATGCAGAGTTGATAATGATAGTGCAACTTATTTGTGGCACTGCCGTTTAGGTCATATCGGTGTAAAGCGCATGAAGAAACTCCATATTGATGGACTTTTGGAACCACTTGATTATGAATCACTTGGTACTTGCGAACCGTGCCTCATGGGCAAGATGACTAAAACGCCATTCTCCGGTACTATGGAGAGAGCAACAGATTTGTTGAAAATCATACATACAGATGTATGTGGTCCGATGAATATTGAGGCTCGTGGCGGATATCGTTATTTTCTCACCTTCACAGATGATTTAAGCAGATATGGGTATATCTACTTAATGAAACATAAGTCTGAAACGTTTGAAAAGTTCAAAGAATTTCAGAGTGAAGTTGAAAATCATCGTAACAAGAAAATAAAGTTTCTACGATCTGATCGTGGAGGAGAATATTTGAGTTACGAGTTTGGTGTACATTTGAAACAATGCGGAATAGTTTCGCAACTCACGCCACCCGGAACACCACAGCGTAATGGTAGTCCGAACGTCGTAATCGTACTTTACTAGATATGGTGCGATCTATGATGTCTCTTACTGATTTACCGCTATCGTTTTGGGGTTATGCTTTGGAGACGGTCGCATTCACGTTAAATAGGGCACCATCAAAATCCGTTGAAACGACGCCTTATGAACTATGGTTTGGCAAGAAACCAAAGTTGTCGTTTCTGAAAGTTTGCGGCTGCGATGCTTATGTGAAAAAGCTTCAACCTGATAAGCTCGAACCCAAATCGGAGAAATGTGTCTTCATAGGATATCCAAAGGAGACTATTGGATACACCTTCTATCACAGATCCGAAGGCAAGACTTTTGTTGCTAAGTTCAGAAACTTTCTGGAGAAGGAGTTTCTCTCGAAAGAAGTGAGTGGGAGGAAAGTAGAACTTGACGAGGTAACTGTACCTGCTCCCTTATTGGAAAGTAGTGCATCACAGAAAACTGTTTCTGTGACACCTACACCAATTAGTGAGGAAGCTAATGATAATGATCATGAAACTTCAGAACAAGATACTACTGAACCTCGTAGATCAACCAGAGTGAGATCCGCACCAGAGTGGTACGGTAATCCTGTTCTGGAAGTCATGCTACTATATCATGATGAACCTACGAACTACGAAGAAGCGATGGTGAGCCCAGATTCCGCAAAATGGCTTGAAGCCATGAAATCTGAGATGGGATCCATGTATGAGAACAAAGTATGGACTTTGGTTGACTTGCCCAATGATGGGTAAGCAATTGAGAATAAATGGATCTTCAAGAAGAAGACTGACGCCGACGATAATATTACTGTCTACAAAGCTCGACTTGTCGCAAAAGGGTTTCAGCAAGTTCAAGGGATTGACTACGATGAGACCTTCTCACCTGTAGCGATGCTTAAGTCTGTCCGAATCATGTTAGCAATTGCCGCATTTTATGATTATGAAATTTGGCAGATGGATGTCAAAACTGCATTCCTGAATGGATTTCTGGAAGAAGAGTTGTATATGATGCAACCGGAAGGTTTTGTCGATCCAAAGGGAGCTAACAAAGTGTGCAAGCTCCAGCGATCCATTTATGGACTGGTGCAAGCCTCTCGGAGTTGGAATAAACGCTTTGATAGTGTGATCAAAGCATTTGGTTTTATACAGACTTTTGGAGAAGCCTGTATTTACAAGAAAGTGAGTGGGAGCTCTGTAGCATTTCTGATATTATATGTGGATGACATATTACTGATTGGAAATGATATAGAATTTCTGGATAGCATAAAGGGATACTTGAATAAGAGTTTTTCAATGAAATACCTCGGTGAAGCTGCTTACATATTAGGCATAAAGATCTATAGAGATAGATTAAGACGTTTAATTGGACTTTCACAAAGCACATACCTTGACAAGATTTTGAAGAAGTTCAAAATGGATCAAGCAAAGAAAGGGTTCTTGCCTGTGTTACAAGGTGTGAAGTTGAGTCGGACTCAATGCCCGACCACTGCAGAAGATAGAGAGAAGATGAAAGATGTTCCCTATGCTTCAGCCATAGGCTCTATCATGTATGCAATGCTGTGTACCAGACCTGATGTGTGCCTTGCTATAAGTCTAGCAGGGAGGTACCAAAGTAATCCAGGAGTGGATCACTGGACAGCGGTCAAGAACATCCTGAAGTACCTGAAAAGGACTAAGGATATGTTTCTCGTATATGGAGGTGACAAAGAGCTCATCGTAAACGGTTACGTTGATGCGAGCTTTGACACTGATCCGGACGATTCTAAATCGCAAACTGGATACGTGTTTACATTAAACGGTGGAGCTGTCAGTTGGTGCAGTTCTAAACAGAGCGTCGTGGCGGGATCTACATGTGAAGTGGAATACATAGCTGCTTCGGAAGCAGCGAATGAAGGAGTCTGGATGAAGGAGTTCATATCCGATCTAGGTGTCATACCTAGTGCATCGGGTCCAATGAAAATCTTTTGTGACAATACTGGTGCAATTGCCTTGGCGAAGGAATCCAGATTTCACAAGAGAACCAAGCACATCAAGAGACGCTTCAATTCCATCCGGGATCTAGTCCAGGTGGGAGACATAGAGATTTGCAAGATACATACGGATCTGAATGTTGCAGACCCATTGACTAAGCCTCTTCCACGAGCAAAACATGATCAGCACCAAGGCTCCATGGGTGTTAGAATCATTACTGTGTAATCTAGATTATTGACTCTAGTGCAAGTGGGAGACTGAAGGAAATATGCCCTAGAGGCAATAATAAAGTTATTATTTATTTCCTTATATCGTGATAAAAGTTTATTATTCATGCTAGAATTGTATTAACCGGAAACATAATACATGTATGAATACATAGACAAACAGAGTGTCACTAGTATGCCTCTACTTGACTAGCTCGTTAATCAAAGATAGTTATGTTTCCTAACCATGGACAAAGAGTTGTTATTTTATTAACGGGATCACATCATTAGTTGAATGGTCTGATTGACATGACCCATTCCATTAGCTTAGCACCCGATCGTTTAGTATGTTGCTATTGCTTTCTTCATGACTTATACATGTTCCTATGACTATGAGATTATGCAACTCCCGTTTGCCAGAGGAACACTTTGTGTGCTATCAAACGTCACAACGTAACTGGGTGATTATAAAGGAGCTCTACAGATGTCTCCAAAGGTACATGTTGGGTTGGCGTATTTCGAGATTAGGATTTGTCACTCCGATTGTCGGAGAGGTATCTCTGGGCCCTCTCGGTAATGCACATCACTTAAGCCTTGCAAGCATTGCAACTAATGAGTTAGTTGCGGGATGATGTATTACAGAACGAGTAAAGAGACTTGCCGGTAACGAGATTGAACTAGGTATAGGATACCGACGATCGAATCTCGGGCAAGTAACATACCGATGACAAAGGGAACAACGTATGTTGTTATGCGGTCTGACCGATAAAAGATCTTCGTAGAATATGTAGGAGCCAATATGAGCATCCAGGTTCTGCTATTGGTTATTGACCGGAGACGTGTCTCGGTCATGTCTACATTGTTCTCGAACCCGTAGGGTCCGTACGCTTAAGGTTACGATGACGGTTATATTATGAGTTTATGCATTTTGATGTACCGAAGGTTGTTCGGAGTCCCGGATGTGATCACGGACATGACGAGGAGTCTCGAAATGGTCGATACATAAATATTGATATATTGGAAGCCTATGTTTGGATATCGGAAGTGTTCTGGGTGAAATCGGGATTTTACCGGAGTATCGGGAGGTTACCGGAACCCCCCGGGAGGTATATGGGCCTTAGTGGGCCTTAGTGGAAGAGAGGAGAGGTGGCCAGAGATGGGCCGCGCGCCCCTCCCCCCTTGGTCCGAATTGGACAAGTAGAGGGGGCCTGCCCCCCTTCCTCCTCTCTATCCTCTTCCCCCCTCCTCCATGAATCCTATTCCAACTAGGAAAGGGCGGGGGGAGTCCTACTCCCAGAAGGAGTAGGACTCCTCCTGGCGCGCCACACCTTGGCCGGCCGGC
Source organism: Triticum urartu (assembly GCF_003073215.2). NCBI lineage: Eukaryota > Viridiplantae > Streptophyta > Magnoliopsida > Poales > Poaceae > Triticum > Triticum urartu. The sequence continues at coordinate 597,487,937 of NC_053023.1, read as the reverse complement.
CCCCTCCCTTGACCCTTTATATACGGAGGCAGGGGCACCCCTAGAGACACAAGTTGATCCACGTGATCATATTCTTAGCCGTGTGCGGTGCCCCCTTCCACCATAGTCCTCGATAATATTGTAGCGGTGCTTAGGCGAAGCCCTGCGACGGTAGTACATCAAGATCATCACCACGCCGTCGTGCTGATGGAACTCTTCCCCAACACTTTGCTGGATCGGAGTCCGGGGATCGTCATCGAGCTGAACGTGTGCTAGAACTCGGAGGTGCCGTAGTTTCGGTGCTTGATCGGTCGGGCCGTGGAGACGTACAACTACATCAACCAAACGCTTCCATTGTCGATCTACAAGGGTACGTAGATCATACTCTCCCCTCTCGTTGCTATGCATCACCATGATCTTGCGTGAGCGTAGGAATTTTTTTGAAATTACTACGAAACCCAACAGTGATTTCACACAAATTCACATCGTCATGTGATTAACACCCATAGTTCACATCGCCATGTGAGCAACACCCAATAAGGTTTACTAGAGTCAATGATATAGTTGTTGGGGAACGCAGTAATTTCAAAATTTCCTACGCACATGCAAGAACATGGTGATGCATAGCAACGAGAGGGGAGAGTATTGTCTACATACCCTCGTAGACCGTAAGCGGAAGTGTTATGACAACGCGGTTGATGTAGTCGTATATCTTCACGATCGACCGATCCTAGTACCGAAAGTACGGCACCTCCGCAATCTGCACACGTTCGGCCCGATGACGTCCCACGAACTCACGATCCAGCAGAGTGTCGAGGGAGAGCTTCGTCAACATGACGGCATGATGACGATGATGATGATGCTACTGGAACAGGGATTCGCCTAAGCACCGCTACGATATGAGCGAGGTGGATTATGGTGGAGGGGCGCACCGCACACGGCTAAGAGATCAATGATCAACTTGTGTGTCTATGGGGTGCCCCCTGGCCACGTATATAAAGGATGGAGGGAGGAGGAGGCTGGCCCTCATAGGGCGCGCCCAAAGTGTGGAGTCCTACTAGGACTCCCTAGTCCTAGTAGGATTCCACCTCCTACATGGAATAGGAAAAAGGGAAGGGAGAAGGAGAAGGAAGGAAGGGGGCACCCCTTTCCCTAGTCCAACTCGGACCAGTCCATGGGGAAGGGGCGCGGCCACCCTTAAGGCCTTTCTCTCCTTTCCCGTATGGCCCATTAAGGCCCAATACGAATTCCCGTAACTCTCCGATACTCCGAAAAATACCCGAATCACTCGGAACCTTTCTGATGTTCGAATATAGCCTTCCAATATATCGATCTTTATGTCTCGACCATTTAGAGACTCCTCGTCATGTCCCCGATCTCATCCGGGACTCCGAACAAACTTCGGTCATCAAATCACATAACTCATAATACAAATCGTCAGCAAACGTTAAGCATGCGGACTCTACGGGTTCGAGAACTGTGTAGACATGACCGAGACACATCTCCAGTCAATAACCAATAGCGGAACCTAGATGCTCATATTGGCTCCTACATATTCTACGAAGATCTTTATCGGTCAGACCGCATAACAACATACGTTGTTCCCTTTGTCATAGGTATGTTACTTTCTTGAGATTCGATCGTCGGTATATCAATACCCAGTTCAATCTTGTTGCCGGCAAGTCTCTTTACTCGTTCCGTAATGCAACATCCCGTAACTAACTCATTAGTCACATTGCTTGCAAGGCTTATAGTGATGTGCATTACCGAGAGGCCCAGAGATACCTCTCCGATACACGGAGTGACAAATCCTAATCTCGTTCTATGCCAACTCAACAAACACCATCGGAGACACTTGTAGAGCATCTTTATAATCACCCAGTTACGTCCATCATACCGAGCTTTACTAAATGTTCATAACATCTGTATCTGCTCCTGCAATAGGTCCGTCACCTAGCGGTGCATCAAGGACATAATTCTTGTGTGTAGCAATGAGGATAATCCTCAGATCACGGACCTAGTCTGCATCATTGCTACTATCATCTTTCGACATAGTTTTTCTCTAGGAACATATAAAAAATAAACGGGGAGCTACATCGTGAGCTATTGATCTAGAACATAGTTATGCAAATACTATCAGGACTAAGTTCATGATAAATTAAAGTTCAATTAATCATATTACTTAAGAACTCCCACTTAGATAGACATCCCTCTAGTCATCTAAATGATCACGTGATCCAAATCAACTAAACCATGTCCGATCATCACGTGAGATGGAGTAGTTTTCAATGGTGAACATCACTATGTTGATCATATCTACTATATGATTCATGCTCAACCTTTCGATCTCTGTGTTCCGAGGCCATATCTGCATATGCTAGGCTCGTCAAGTTTAACCCGAGTATTCCGCGTGTGCAAAACTGGCTTGCACCCGTTGTATGTGAACATAGAGCTTATCACACCCGATCATCATGTGGTGTCTCGGCACGACGAACTGTTGCAATGGTGCATACTCAGGGAGAACACTTATACCTTGAAATTTAGTGAGAGATCATCTTATAATGCTACCGCCGAACTAAGCAAAATAAGATGCATAAAGGATAAACATCACATGTAATCAAAATATGTGACATGATATGGCCATGATCATCTTGCGCCTTTGATCTCCATCTCCAAAGTACTGTCATGATCTCTATCGTCACCGGCATGACACCATGATCTCCATCATCTTGATCTTTATGAACGTGTCATCACATGGTCGTCTCACCAACTATTGCTCTTGCAACTATTGCTATCGCATAGCGATAAAGTAAAGCAATTATTTGGCGCCTGCATCTTATGCAATAAAGAGACAACCATAAGGCTTCTGCCAGTTGTCGATAACTTCAACAAAACATGATCATCTCATACAACAACTTATATCTCATCACGTCTTGACCATATCACATCACAACATGCCCTGCAAAAACAAGTTAGAATCCTCCACTTTGTTGTTGCAAGTTTTACGTGGCTGCTACGGGCTGAGCAAGAACCGTTCTTACCTACGCATCAAAAACCACAACACGGTATAGTGATTGCTTTTTGATCTTTAGAAAGAACCCTGTTCATTGAATCCGATTAAACTAAAGTTGGAGAAACATACACCCACTAGCCACCTGTGTGCGAAGCACGTCGGTAGAACCAGTCACGCGTAAGCGTACGCGTAATGTCGGTCTGAGCCGCTTCATCCAACAATACCGCCGAATCAAGAATCAACTAGTGACGGCAAGCAATATGTATATACCCATGCCCACAACTCCTTTGTGTTCTACTCGTGCATATAACATCTACACATAAACCTGGCTCTGATGCCACTGTTGGGGAACGCAGTAATTTCAAAAATTTCCTACGCACACGCAAGAACATGGTGATGCATAACAACGAGAGGGGAGATTATTGTCTACGTACCCTCGTAGACCGTAAGCAGAAGCGTTATGACAACGCGGTTGATGTAGTAGTATGTCTTCACGATCGACCGGTCCTAGTACCGAAAGTACGACACCTCCGCAATTTGCACACGTTCGGATCGGTGACGTCCCACAAACTCACGATCCAGTAGAGTGTCGAGGGAGAGCTTTGTCAGCACGACGGCGTGATGACAGTGATGATGATGCTACCGGAACAGGGCTTCGCCTAAGCACCGCTACGATATGACCGAGGTGGATTATGGTGGAGGGGGGCATCGCACACGGCTAAGAGATCAATGATCAACTTGTGTGTCTATGGGGTGCCCCAGACCACGTATATAAAGGATGGAGGGAGGAGGAGGCCGACCCTCATAGGGCACTCCCAAAGTGTGGAGTCCTACTAGGACTCCCTAGTCCTAGTAGGATTCCACCTCCTACATGGAATAGGAAAAAGGGAAGGGAGAAGGAGAAGGAAGGAAGGGGGCGCCCCCTTTCCCTAGTCCAATTGGGACCAGTCCATGGGGAAGGGGCGCGGCCACCCTTGAGGCCATTCTCTCCTTTCCCGTATGGCCCATTAAGGCCCAACACGAATTCCAGTAACTCTCCGGTACTCTGAAAAATACCCGAATCACTCGGAACCTATTCGATGTTCGAATATAGCCTTCCAATATATCGATATTTACGTCTCGACCATTTTGAGACTCCTCGTCATGTCCCCAATCCCATCCGGGACTCCGAACAAACTTCGGTCATCAAATCACATAACTCATAATACAAATCGTCACAGAACGTTAAGCATGAGGACCCTACGGGTTCGAGAACTATGTAGACATGACCGAGACACATCTCCGGTCAATAACCAATAGCGGAACCTGGATGCTCATATTGGCTCCTACATATTCTATGAAGATCTTTATCGGTCAAACCGCATAACAACATACGTTGTTCCCTTTCTCATCGATATGTTACTTGCCCGAGATTCAATCGTCGGTATCTCAATACGTAGTTCAATCTCGTTACCGGCAAGTCTCTTTACTCGTTCCGTAATGCAACATCCCGTAACTAACTCATTAGTCACATTGCTTGCAAGGCTTATAGTGATGTGCATTACCGAGAGGGCCCAGAGATACCTCTCCGATACACGGAGTGACAAATCCTAATCTCGATCTATGCCCACTCAACAAACACCATCAGAGACACCTGTAGAGCACCTTTATAATCACCCAGTTACGTTGTGACGTTTGATAGCACACAAGGTATTCCTTCGGTATTCGAGAGCTGCATAATCTCATAGTCTAGGGAACATGTTTAACTCATGAAGAAAGCAATAGCAATGAAACTGTAACGACCATAATGCTAAGCTAATTCATGGGTCTTGTACATCACATCATTCTCTAATGATGTGATCCCGTTCATCAAATGACAACACATGTCCATGGCTAGGAAACTTAACCATCTTTGATTAATGAGCTAGTCAAGTAGAGGCATACTAGGGACACTCTGTTTGTCTATGTATTCACACATGTACTAAGTTTCCGGTTAATACAATTCTAGCATGAATAATAAACATTTATAATGATATTAGGAAATATAAATAACAACGTTATTATTGCCTCTAGGGCATATTTCCTTCAGTCTCCCACTTGCACTAGAGTCAATAATCTAGTTCACATCGTCATGTGATTTAACACCAATAGTTCACATCTTTATGTGATTAGTTCACATCTCCATGTGACTAACACCCAAAGGGTTTACTAGAGTCAATAATGTAGTTCACATCGCTATGTGATTAACACCCAAAGAGTGATCATGTTTTGCTTGTGAGAGAAATTTAGTCAATGGGTCTGCCACATTCAGAGCCATATGTATTTTGCAAATTTTCCATGTCTACAATGCTTTGCATGGAGCTACTCTAGCTAATTGCTCCCACTTTCGATATGTATCTAGATCGAGACTTAGAGTCATCCAGATCGGTTGTCAAAGCTTGCATCGACGTAACTCTTTACGTCGAACTCTTTGTCACCTCCATAACCGAGAAACATTTCCTTATTCCACTAAGGATACTTTTGACCGCTGTCCAGTGATCCACTCCTGGATCACTATTGTACCCTCTTGCCAAACTTATGGTGAGGTACACAATAGGTCTGGTACACAACATAGCATACTTTATAGAACCTATGACTAAGGCATAGGGAATGACTTTTCATTCTCTTTCTATTTTCTGCCATGGTCGAGTTTTGAGTCTTTACTCAACTTTACACCTTACAACACAGGCAAGAACTCCTTGTTTGACTTTTCCATTTTGAACTACTTCAAAATCTTGTCAAGGTATGTACTCATTGAAAATATATCAAGCGTATTGATCTATCTCTATAGATCTTGATGCTCAATATGTAAGTAGCTTCATCGAGGTCTTTCTTTGAAAAACTCTTTTCAAACACTCCTTTATGCTTTCCAAAAAATTCTACATTATTTCCGGTCAACAATATGTCATTCACATATACTGATGAGAAATGACGTAGTGCTCCCACTCATTTTCTTGTAAATACAGGCTTTACCGCAAGTCTGTATAAAACCATATGCTTTGATCACTTTATCAAAGTATATACTCCAACTCCGAGATGCTTGCACCAGTCCATAGATGGATCGCTGGAGCTTGCACACTTTGTTAGCACCTTTAGGATTGACAAAACCTTCTTGTTGCATCATATACAACTCTTCTTTAAGAAATCCATTAAGGAATGCAGTTTTGAAATCCATTTGCCAGATTTCATAAAATGTGGCAATTGCTAACATGATTCGGACAGACTTAAGCATCGCTATGAGTGAGAAAATCTCATCGTAGTCAACATCTTGAACTTGTTGAAAACCTTTTGCGACAATTCGAGCTTTGTAGATAGTAACACTATCAGTGTCCGTCTTCCTCTTGAAAATCCATTTATTCTTAATGGCTCACCGATCAACGGGCAAGTCAATCAAAGTCCATACTTTGTTCTAATACATGGATCTCATCTCAGATTTCATGGCTTCAAGCCATTTCGTGGAATCTGGGCTCATCATCGCTTCCTCATAGTTCGCAGGTTCGTCATGGTCAAGTAACATGACCTCCAGAACAGGATTACCTTACCACTTTGGTGCGGAACGTATTTTGGTTGACCTACGAGGTTCGGTAGTAACTTGATCTGAAGTTTCATGATCATCATCATTAACTTCCTCACTAGCTAATTGGTGTAGGAATCACTAGAACTGATTTCTGTGATGAACTACTTTCCAATTCGGGAGAAGGTACAATTACCTCATCAAGTTTTACATTCCTCCCAATCACTTCTTTCGAGAGAAACTTCTTCTCCAGAAAGGATCCATTCTTAGCAACGAATATCTTGCCTTCGGATCTGTGATAGAAGGTGTACCCAATAGTTTCCTTTGGGTATCCTATGAAGACGCATTTCTCCGATTTGGGTTCGAGCTTATCAGGTTGAAACTTTTTCACATAAGCATCATAGCCCCATACTTTAAGAAATGACATCTTAGGTTTCTTGCTAAACCACAGTTCATATGGTGTCATCTCAACAGATTTAGATGATGCCCTATTTAACATGAATGCAACTGTCTCTAATGCATAACCCCAAAACGATAGTGATAAATTGGTATGAGACATCATAGATTGCACCATATCTAATAAAGTACGGTTATGAAGTTCGGACACACCATTACGCTGTGGTGTTCCAAGTGGCGTGAGTTGCAAAACTATTCCACATTGTTTCAAATGAAGACCAAACTCGTAACTCAACTATTCTCCTCCACGATCAGATCACAGAAACTTTATTTTCTTGTTACGATGATTTTCAACTTCACTCTGAAATTCTTTGAACTTTTCAAATGTTTCAGACTTATGTTTCATCAAGTAGATATACCCATATCTGCTCAAATCATCTGTGAAGATCAGAAAATAACGATACCCGCCGCGAGCCTCACCACTCATCGGATTTCATACATCGGTATGTATTATTTCCAATAAGTCAGTTGCTTGCTCCATTGTTTCGGAGAACAGACTTTTAGTCATCTTACCCACGAGGCTTGGTTCGCAAGCATCAAATGATTCATAATCAAGTGATTCCAAAAGCCCATTAGCATGGAGTTTCTTCATGCGCTTTACACCAATATGACCTAAACGGCAGTGCCACATATAAGTTGCACTATCATTATTAACTTTGCATCTTTTGGCTTCAATATTATGAATATGTGTATTACTATGATCGAGATTCAATAAACCATTCACCTTGGGTGTATGACCTCAGAAGGTTTTATTCAAGTAAACATAATAACAATTATCCTTGACTTAAATGAATAACCGCATTGCAATAAACATGATCCAATCATATTATGCTCTACGCAAACACCAAATAACATTTATTTTAGGTTCAACACTAATCCAGAAGGTAAAGGGAGTGTGCGATGGTGATCTTATCAACCTTGGAATCATTTCCAACTCACATCATCACCTCGCCCTTAACTAGTCTCTATTTATTTTGCAACTCCCGTTTCGAGTTACTACTCTTAGCAACTGAACCAGTATCAAATACCGAGGGGTTGCTATAAACACTAGTAAAGTACACATCAATAACATGTATATCCAGTATACCTTTGTTCACTATGCCATCCTTCTTATCCACCAAGTATCTAGGGCAGTTCCACTTCCAGTGACCATTTCCTTTGCAGTAGAAGCACTCAGTTTCAGGCTTGGGTCTAGCTTTCGGATTCTTCATGGGAGCGGCAACTTGCTTGCTATTCTTCTTTGAAGTTCCTCTTTCTTTCCCTTTGCCCTTTGTCTTGAAACTAGTGGTCTTGTTAACCATCGACACTTGATGCTATTTCTTGATTTCTATCTTTGCCGATTTCAGCATTGCGAAGAGCTTGGGAATTACTTTCGTCATCCCTTGCATATTATAGTTCATCACGAAGTTCCAGTAACTTGGTGATAGTGACTAGAGAACTCTGTCAATCACTATCTTATCTGGAAGATTAACTCCCACTTGATTGAAGCAATTGTAGTACCCAGACAATCTGAGCACATGCTCACTAGTTGAGCTATTCTCCTCCATCTTGTAGGCAAAGTACTGTCGGAGGTCTTCTACCTCTCGACACGGGCATGAGTATGAAATACCAATTTCAACTCTTAGAACATCTTATATGCTCTGTGGCGTTCAAAACATTTTCGAAGTCCCGGTTCTAAGCCGTAAAGCATGGTGCACTAAACTATTAAGTAGTCATCATACCGAGCTTTACCAAACGTTCATAACATCTGTATCTGCTCCTGCAATAGGTCCATCACCTAGCGGTGCATCAAGGACATAATTCTTGTGTGCAGCAATGAGGATAATCCTCAGATCACGTACCTAGTCCGCATCATTGCTACTATCATCTTTCAACATAGTTTTTCTCTAGGAACATATAAAAAAATAAATGGGGAGCTACATCGTGAGCTATTGATCTACAACATAGTTATGCAAATACTATCAGGAATAAGTTCATGATAAATTAAAGTTCAATTAATCATATTATTTAAGAACTCCCACTTAGATAGACATCCCTCTAGTCATCTAAATGATCACGTGATCCAAATCAACTAAACCATGTCTGATCATCACGTGAGATGGAGTAGTTTTCAATAGTGAACATCACTATGTTGATCATATCTACTATATGATTCACGCTCGACCTTTCGATCTTAGTGTTCCGAGGCCATATCTGCATATGCTAGGCTCATCAAGTTTAACCCGAGTATTCCGTGTGTGCAAAACTGGCTTGCACCCGTTGTATGTGAACGTAGAGCTTATCACACCGGATCATCATATGGTGTCTCGGCACGATGAACTGTCGCAATGGTGCATACTCAGGAAGAACACTTATACCTTGAAATTTAGTGAGAGATCATCTTATAATGCTACCGCCGAACTAAGCAAAATAAGATGCATAAAGGATAAACATCACATGCAATCAAAATATGTGACATGATATGGCCATGATCATCTTGCGCCTTTGATCTCCACCTCCAAAGTACTGTCATGATCTCTATCGTCACCGGCATGACACCATGATCACCATCATCTTGATCTTTATGAACGTGTCATCACATGGTTGTGTCGCCAACTATTGCTCTTGCAACTATTGCTATCGCATAGTGATAAAGTAAAACAATTATTTGGCGCCTGCATCTTATGCAATAAAGAGACAACCATAAGGCTTTTGCTAGTTGTCGATAACTTCAACAAAACATGATCATCTCATACAACAACTTATATCTCATCACGTCTTGACCATATCACATCACAACATGCCCTGCAAAAATAAGTTAGACATCCTCTACTTTGTTGTTGCAAGTTTTATGTGGCTGCTATGGGCTGAGCAAGAACCGTTCTTACCTACGCATCAAAAACCACAACGCGGTATAGTGATTGCTTTTTGATCTTTAGAAAGAACCCTGTTCATTGAATCCGATTCAACTAAAGTTGGAGAAACATACACCCACTATCCACCTGTGTGCGAAGCACGTCGGTAGAATCAGTCTCGCGTAAGCGTACGTGTAATGTCGGTCTGAGCCGCTTCATCCAACAATACCGCCGAATCAAGAATCAACTAGTGACGGAAAGCAATATGTATATACCCACTCCCACAACTCCTTTGTGTTCTACTCGTGCATATAACATCTACACATAAACCTGGCTCTGATGCCACTGTTGGGGAACGTAGTAATTTCAAAATTTTCCTACGCACACGCAAGAACATGGTGATCCATAGCAACGAGAGGGGAGAGTATTGTCTACGTATCCTCGTAGATGATACGTCTCCGTCGTGTCTATAATTTTTGATTGTTCCATGCCAATATTCTACAATTTTCATATACTTTTGGTAACTTTTTATACTATTTTTGGGACTAACATATTGATCCAGTGCCCAGTGCCAGTTCCTGTTTGTTGCATGTTTTTTTTTGTTTCACAGAATATTCATATCAAACAGAGTCCAAACGGGATAAAAACTGACGGAGATTTTTTTGGAATATATATGATTTTTGGGAAGAAAAATCCACGCGAGACGATGCCCGAGGGGGCCATGAGGCAGGGGGCGCGCCCCAGGGGGCACGCGTGCCCCTGACCCTCGTGGCCACCTCGTAAGGCGGTTGATGCCCTTCTTTCGCCGAAAGAAAGCTAATATCCGGATAGAGATCGTGTTAATATTTCAGTCCAATCGGAGTTACGGATCTCCGGGAATATAGGAAACTGTGAAAGGGTAGAATCTGGGAACGCAGAAACAGAGAGAGACAGAGAGACGAATCCAATCTCGGAGGGGCTCTTGCCCCTCCCACGCCATGGAGGCCATGGACCAGAGGGGAAACCCTTCTCCCATCTAGGGAGGAGGTCAAGGAAGAAGAATAATAAGGGGGGCTCTCTCCCCCTCGCTTCCGGTGGCGCCGGAGTGCCACCGGGGGCCATCATCATCACCGCAATCTTCACCAACAAATTCACCGCCATCATCACCAACTCTTCCCCCCTCTATGCAGCGGTGTAACCTCTCTTTTACCCACTATAATCTCTACTTAAACATGGTGCTCAACGCTATATATTATTTCCCAATGATGTATGGCTATCCTATGATGTTTGAGTAGATCCGTTTTGTCCTATGGGCTATTTGATGATAGTGATTGGTTTGAGTTGCATGTTTTATTATTGGTGCTGTCCTATGGTGCTCTCCGTGTCACGCAAGCATGTGGGATCCCCGCTGTAGGGTGTTGCAATACGTTCATGATTCGCTTATAGTGGGTTGCATGAGTGACTGAAACACAAACCTGAGTAAGGGGGTTGTTGCGTATGGGATAAAGAGGACTTGATGCTTTAATGCTATGATTGGGTTTTACCTTAATGATCTTTAGTAGTTGCGGATGCTTGCTAGAGTTCCAATCATAAGTGCATATGATCCAATTAGAGAAAGTATGTTAGCTTATGCCTCTCCCTCATATAAAATTGCAATAATGATTATCGGTCTAGTTATCGATTGCCTAGGGACAAATAACTTTCTCATAATAAAAAACTCTTTACTAAAACTAACTTAGTTGTGTCCTTTATCTAAACAGCCCCTACTTTTTATTTACGTAATCTTTATTATCTTGCAAACCTATCCAACAACACCTACAAAGTACTTCTAGTTTCATACTTGTTATAGGTAAAGCGAACGTCAAGCGTGCGTAGAGTTGTATCGGTGGTCGATAGAACTTGAGGGAATATTTGTTCTGCCTTTAGCTCCTCGTTGGTTTCGACACTCTTACTTATCGAAAACTGTTGCGATCCCCTATACTTGTGGGTTATTAGTAGACCGTAAGCGGAAGCGTTATGACAACGCCATTGATAGTACGTCACCTCCGCAATCTGCACACGTTCGGCTTGGTGACGTCCCACAAACTCACAATCCAGCAGAGTGTCCAGGGAGAGCTTCGTCAGCACGATGGCGTGATGATGATGCTACTGGAACAGGGCTTCGCCTAAGCACCGCTACGATATGACCGAGGTGGATTATGGTGGAGGGGGGCACCGCACACGACTAAGAGATCAATGATCAACTTGTGTGTCTATGGGGTGTCCCCTGACCACGTATATAAAGGATGGAGGGACGAGGAGGCCGACCCTCATAGGGCACGCCCAAAGTGTGGAGTCCTACTAGGACTCCCTAGTGCTAGTAGGATTCCACCTCCTACATGGAATACGAAAAAGGGAAGGGAGAAGGAGAAGGAAGGAAGAGGGCGCCCCCTTTCCCTAGTCCAATTCGGACCAGTCCATGGGGAAGGGGCGCGGCCACCTGATGACCCACAAGTATAGGGGATCTATCATAGTCCTTTCGATAAGTAAGAGTGTCGAACCCAACAAGGAGCAGAAGGAAATGATAAGCGGTTTCCAGCAAGGTATTCTCTGCAAGTACTGAAATAAGTGGTAACAGATAGTTTTGTGATAAGATAATTTGTAACGAGCAACAAGTAACAAAGTAAATAAGGTGCAGCAAGGTGGGCCAATCCTTTTTGTAGCAAAGGACAAGCCTGGACAAAATCTTATAAGATGTAAAGCGCTCCCGAGGACACATGGGAATATCGTCAAGCTAGTTTTCATCACGTTCATATGATTCGCGTTCGGTACTTTGATAATTTGGCATGTGGGTGGACCGGTGCTTGGGTACTGCCCTTACTTGGACAAGCATCCCACTTATGATTAACCTCTATTGCAAGCATACGCAACTACAACAAAAGTATTAAGGTAAACCTAACCATAGCATGAAACATATGAATCCAAATCAGCCCCTTACAAAGAAACACATAAACTAGGGTTTAAGCTTCTGTCACTCTAGCAACCCATCATCTACTTATTACTTCCCAATGCCTTCCTCTAGGCCCAAATAATGGTGAAGTGTCATGTAGTCGATGTTCACATAACACCACTAGAGGAGAGACAACATACATCTCATCAAAATATCGAACGAATACCAAATTCACATGACTACTAATAGCAAAACTTCTCCCATGTCCTCAGGAACAAAAGTAACTACTCACAAAGCATAAACATGTTCATAATCAGAGGGGTGTTAATATGCATATAGGATCTGAACATATGACCTTTCACCAAATAAACCAACTAGCATCAACTACAAGGAGTAATTAACACTACTAGCAACCTACTAGCACCAATCTCGGACTTGGAGACAAGAATTGGATACAAGAGATGAACTAGGGTTTTGAGATGAGATGGTGCTGATGAAGATGTTGATGGAGATTGCCCTCTCCTGATGAGAGGAGCGTTGGTGGTGACGATGGCAATGATTTCCCCCTCCGGGAGGGAAGTTTCCCCGACAGAACAGCTCTGCCAGAGCCCTAGATTGGTTCCGCCAAGGTTCTGCCTCATGGCGGCAGAGTTTCGTCCAAGAAGATGGCTTATGATTTTTTTCCATTGAAAGACTCCATATAGCAGAAGATGGCCACCGGAGGGCCACTAGGGGGCCACGAGGTAGGGGGGCGCGCCCCCCACCCTCGTGGGCAGGCTGTGGCCCCCCTGGTGAAGTTCTTGCTCTTAGTATTTTTTATATATTTGGAAAACATCTTCCGTGAAGTTTCAGGACTTTTGGAGTTGTGCAGAATAGGTCTCTAATATTTGCTCCTTTTCCAGCCCAGAATCCCAACTGCCGACATTCTCCCTCTTTATGTAAACCTTGTAAAATAAGAGAGAATAGGCATAATTATTGTGACATAATGTGTAATAACAGCCCATAATGCAATAAATATTGATATAAAAGCATGATGCAAAATGGACGTATCAACTTCCCCAAGCTTAGACCTCGCTTGTCCTCAAGCGAAAAGCCAAAAAATATGTCCACATGTTTAGAGATAGAGGTGTCGATAAAAATAAAATACGGACATGAGGGCATCATGATCATTCTTAGAATAGCAACTTATATAATTCTTGTCATATGATCTCTAATGCTAGAGTAATAATTCAATCACAATATCAAGTATGAATCGTAAACTTCATTGAAAACTAACAAACTACAATCTCAGTCATTGAAGCAATTGCAATGTGAGGACCGGATTTTCGGGGTATTAATTTCCCAAAAGCGGCCCTTGTGCTCACCAGCCCCAGGATTACTGTTAGCTGATGAGACACCAACTTGTTACAGAAACTCCAAGCAAAATACAAGATATGTAGTATAAGACCATTCTGGCCTATGAGTACAACGAATGGTTTCTAGTGGTTGATGGCGGAAGCGGTTTGCGGGTCATCAGTGTCTATGGGACTCCATTTCCCACAGGAACACCTGACCAGGATAACTCCTATCTTCGCGAGGCTGCTATCTCCATTGCGTAGGTTCCGGGGCTGTCATCGCAACGCTCCTTTCCACGCAAGAAATCTGGCCAAGACAATAGCCAGGGACAAGCCAGTGAGTACTTTGAATGTACTCGCAAACATCATGAACACTGGTATAATAAATCAAAAGATAATCATGCTCTAAAACATGCCATGATCACTACATCAGTCATAAATGAAACTCATGATGCATGCAAGCAGGTCAATCATGTCAAATATGAATATGCAATCAGGGAGTAAAAATAGAGTGCACCGATCGGGTGTCTGAAGCGATGCTTCGAAAGGATAATAATATAAAGCCTGCCTCAGTCGGGCGTCTGAGCGACACCACATAAAGGGCTTATAAATAATTGAAATAACAAGCATGCCATAGTCGGGTGTCTGAGCGACACCACATAAAGGAAAGGGCTTATAAATAATTGAAATAACAAGCATGCCACAGTCGGGTGTCTGAGCGACACCACATAAAGGGCTTATAAATAATTGAAATAACAAGCATGCCACAGTCGTGCGTCTAAGCGACACCACATAAAGGGCTTATAAATAATTGAAATAACAAGCATGCCACAGTCGGGCGTCTGAGCGACACCAATAAAGGCTTATAAATAAATTGAAATAAACATGCCACATGTCGGGTGTCTGAGCGAGCCATAAAGGGCTTTATAAGTAAATGAAAATCAAGCATGCCAAGTCGCGTCTGAGCGACCACATAAGGGCTTTATATATAAAAATAATGTTCTGGTTTAGTAGTTTCTCCTCCGAAGACCGACACTTGACCCATCCCAGACTGTAGTCCTTAACCATGGACACGGCTATTCGAATAGGTATAATCTCTGCAGAGGGTGTACTCTTTACCCACGAGTAACGGATTCCTTTAGTCCATCCGGACTAATTCCATCTACGGTCTTTTAATTGAAAACCCACCTAACCGCACACACCAGCCACACTCACCGGTGTCTGGAATCACCCTTGACACCCGTTATGCAAAACTCTAAGTGGGGAGGCTACAACCTCGACTTAGCATGGGATCACAAAATTTATACCGCGCGCAAACTGGGGGAGCTACCCCCTTCGGCTACAATCGAAAACACCCATGCCCCCGGACCAGGTGGCATGCCTACCGGAGGCCTCCGGTATCTTCCACCAATGCCTCTCTGTACGATGTGTGCTAGGAAAGGGGTTGACAACTTACTGAACTGTACCCTACCTGTGGCAGGGACAAGTGGTAGTACGAAACAAGTATGGGGGTTACCGGAACAAGACTCGATCTATAGTCGACTCAGGAGGTTTAGGTATTTCCTGCATGGTTAGCATAAAAAATATGTTTCAACCAACACACAAAGTCACCACTCGTCATGCCTCACTTTGCCGTACCGGACACAACCGTCTCAACGAAGACCGGAGACAAGCTCGTGTCTACCCAAGATAGAGGCTCTCCCGACTTCCTCCCGGTAGGCAAGAAAGGTATACGAGGGTGTCTACTATCACAATATATCGAATGCCAACAACACAGAATTCAGCAATATGCACTTATGAGTATAATCATATCATCACATGAAATAATGAAAACTTCGTGTCGAGGTGGTGTTGCGATCGTATCAAACAACACACAATAATATTATGTCAGGGTTCAAAAATGCTTGCCTTCAAGGTGTGGAGAGGTGAGGTGCTCTCCAAAACTTTTGAAAGTTTTCTTCTCCCTCTCCAAATTCCTTTTTTAAATAAATTTAAATTAACACATACTTTAAAAACAGTACAAAAAGGTTGTTTGGAAAATTTTGAAATAAATATGAAAATAAACTAGACCAAATTTTAGGAACAACAGAAAAAGAATCAAGTCATTTGGACTTATATTTAAAAAGATAAGCCCAGTCAAAGTTTAGTCAAAGTTCTGTTTATAAAAAAACAGAAAAGAAAACGTTTCGGGGGCTTACGCTTCTCTCTTAGTGAAGGCGTATTTTGTGAAGTGCGCCTCCACTTAAAACAGCGCATCGACGGGGCTGAGTCGCTGACAGTGGGTCCAGTGTGCCCACTGGTCAGGTTTGACCAGTCCCCCGCCTTCTTCCTCCTCTGTCCGAGCCGAGGCGGGGGCTCCGGTGATCGACACCGGCGAATGTCGGCTCCTAGGAGCCATCCGAGGGTGGGGAAGGATCCGCCAGTCCAGGGCGGTCCCCCTGGTGGTCGAAAGGGCCCCGGGGACGGAGGGAATTGTCGGCGGCGAGCTTCGCGGCGGGCGGTGGCTTTGGGTGGATTTGGGGGCCGGGGCTATGGTGGTTCCCGATAGCGTTTGAGGTGCTGAGTGGCTCCGCAAGGTTGAGGGAAGGAGGATGGTGGCACTGGAAGGACTAGGGGGGCTCTGGCTACGGCGAATTTAGCCGAGGGACAGCGACGATCGTCTCAGCTGGAGGTGAAGGACATGGCCTCTGCGATTCATCTTGATGCGCGGGATCGGTCTAAGGAGAAGACACGGTGCTACCTGAGGCTGACAGAGTGAGGGGGTTTCGTTTTATAGTCGCCAGAGGTCGGTTCGTCGGCTGCCCGAGGATAAGCACGACGGCGGCGGCACTATTGCAGAGCAGGGGAGGTGGGGGCTGGCTGGCAGGGCTTGCAGAGGTAGACGACGGGGTTGTGGATGAGCACGGCCGGCGGGGTAACTCGGGGACACACCAGGTGGCCCGTACGGCACCGACCACAGCAGGCGGCGATGGCGGCTAGCTTCTGGCTTGTCGGAGACGTGGCAAGGGGCTGGCTGGCTTCAGGGGCTAACGACGAACTCTCCACTGTCCAAGGAGGCGAGCTGGCGCGCTGCGGTGGTTTGGGCGGTGCCGACCTGAGCAGGGGCGGCTGCCGACGCCTGCGTGCTGCCAAAAGGCTCGCTGTAGCGGCGCTGCGAGGAGCCAGGGGTGGCCGCATGCCACGGGCGAACGGACAAGATCGTGTCTTGGTCCCTCGGGCAAGGAAAGGCCAGGAGGCACGGAGTAAGTGCGACGCGGCGGCTCGGGCGCGCGGCTGCAGTTGGCGCGCTCTGGGCGCGCCCAGTGCACGCCCACCAACTGCTCGGCGAAATGCCATGGCACCCCAGAGGGCTTGGATGATACTGCAAGTTACTAGACTAGTTAGGGTGGTTACTAAACCTCTAGTGGACAAGCTGGCTAGGCAAGTAAAGCAACTCTATAATGCTAACTAAAATCTATGCCAAAACAGTTCATGCACTCCAACTGTTCGATGAAAAGCTAGGGGAATCCATATGGTTTTGCAAGTGACCAAAATTTCCAGATCAGAGTCTCTTTAGGTACTAGAAAACATGGCATGGTTGGTTTGGGAAAAATCAAAACTTGATAGTGCAAGTTTTTGAGAAAGCCAAATCTGGACAGAAAGAAAAAGGTATTTTTGTATGCACTTAAAATCCTCCAATGGGTCCACTCTGCTGGACTTAAGGGTTTTGAAGGGTGGTCTATAAGCAGGAAAAAGAATTATGGGTAAAGGAGCAAGTTAAAATATGGTTGCAGTACAAATCATCAAGTTGGACCAGTATGAAAATGAGGTTGATTCACTCAAATTTTTCAAAGAACATCACTGGGTTTTTGCATAAAGTTGAATAATATACTCCTATTAACATCCCATAATTTTGGTGGAAGTTTTAAAGAAATATTTAAATAGGTCGTAGTGCAAAATTGCCCACTGGACCAGATTTGAAAATTTGGTGTAGAGCTCAAAATATCCAATGAATAAAAGATGTTTTTACATAAAAGTGATTTAAAAACATCACATGACATCCCCAAATTTTGGTTGGAATTTTAAATAAATTTATCAAAGGGTTGTAGTTCAAATGGTACCCTAAACCATGGGAGACCATTTTTAAAGAAATAAAGATCAGGAAAATAATTATATAATTAATTCCTCTGATAAAAAGAAAATTTTTCTTGAGAGGGTATAAAGTCCAACAAAACATTTGGAAAGTTTTCACTTGGGGTAAAAACTCCATAATAACAAAGAAAAGAATGGCTTTGAAATCAAAAGAAAAATCCAGTAAATAAAAGTTTAAATCTCATGGCAAAATTTTAATTAATAAAACAAGGTAAAATTTTTGGGGTGTCACAACACTACCCCCCTTAAGAAAAATCTCGTCCTCGAGATTTTCTAAGGGTCGTTTTGAAAAATATTGCTCCTATTAGCTGAAACCAAACAACTTACTCATAGCACGAACTTGGGTACATCGCATAAGTTGCAACACATAAATAAACATAGCTATGATGTTTACAATGAAAACGGTAAATGGACAGGGTCCCGAGAAAAAGTCTCTGGTACTGGGGCACACTCTTCTTCCATCGGGGAAAGTTGATTGACTAGTCGATGAATGCGTCTCTCCTGGTCGGGTCTCAGTGGTCTGCCGATGGCGATCTGAGGATTTAAATCAGCGAGGCTCTGGAGATAAACCATTACCCGCTGGGTCAGGCGCTCTTGAGCGATGACATACTGGGCAAGGTTGGCCAGTACTGGGGTGGACGGGTAGCACTCATGGTACTGCAGGTAAAGTCCCACAATAATTTAACAAAACTACCCGGGGTTGCATCTAGAGTTCTCAGATAAATACTAGGGCTCGGCATGTCGAAGGAATAGCTGTGAGAGTTGTGCACAGGGTGAGGGGTACTTGGCAAGGTCACGAGGTGGCCTTTTATATAACATCCATGCTAGGTTATTTACCACGGTGAGAGGCACTAGTTTGTCGGTTCTGCTCTCATGGGGGTCGGGGTCCAAGCCACAGATACACACCTCTCACAACAGTGACGTGTTACTGTGGGTGTCGTCGGGGTTGGTTCAGGTCTGGTGGGTTGGTTTACCTAGGTTTTTCGACCTGGCTAAGATAGGATTAGCCAATGGTCAGCCTGGCTCTGATACCAAGTTTGTGAGGACCGGATTTTCGGGGTATTAATTTCCCAAAAGCGGCCCTTGTGCTCACCAGCCCCAGGATTACTGTTAGCTGATGAGGCACCAACTTGTTACAGAAACTCCAAGCAAAATACAAGATATGTAGTACAAGACCATTCTGGCCTATAAGTACAACGAATGGTTTCTAGTGGTTGATGGCGGAAGCGGTTTGCGGGTCATCAGTGTCTATGGGACTCCATTTCCCACAGGAACAACTGACCAGGATAACTCCTATCTTCGCGAGGCTGCTATCTCCATTGCGTAGGTTCCCGGGCTGTCATAGCAACGCTCCTTTCCACGCAAGAAATCTGGCCAAGACAATAGCCAGGGACAAGCCAGTGAGTACTTTGAATGTACTCGCAAACATCATGAACACTGGTATAATAAATCAAAAGATAATCATGCTCTGAAACATGCCATAATCACTACGTCAGTCATAAATGAAACTCATGATGCATGCAAGCAGGTCAATCATGTCAAATATGAATATGCAATCAGGGAGTAAAAATAGAGTGCACTGATCGGGTGTCTGAAGCGACGCTTCGAAAGGATAATAATATAAAGTCTGTCTCAGTCGGGCGTCTAAGCGACACCACATAAAACACCACATAAAGGTTATAAATAATTGAAATAACAAGCATGCCACAGTCGGGTGTCTGAGCGACACCACATAAAAGGGCTTTATAAATAATTGAAATAACAAGGCATGCCACAGTCGGGCGTCTTGCGACACCACATAAAGGCTTATAAATAATTGAAATAACAAGCATGCCACAGTCGGGGCGTTCTGAGCGACACCACATAAAGGGCTTATAAAGAATTGAAATAACAAGCATGCCACAGTCGGGCGTCTCAGCGACACCGCATAAAGGGCTTATATATAAAAATAATCACAGTGATCACAGTGAATATCTAGGAGGTAGAACCGTCCTAGGGATACTCATTAATTTCAAATAATACAAATGATTAGTCCACAATAATAATCATAATCATCATATGTCACAGGTCATAATCAATGTTCTGGTTTAGTAGTTTCTCCTCCGAAGACCGACACTAAGACCGACACTTGACCCATCCCAGACTGTAGTCCTTAACCATGGACATGGCTATTCGAATAGGTATAATCTATGCAGAGGGTGTACTCTTTACTCACGAGTAACGGATTCCTTTAGTCCATCGGGACTAATTCCGTCTACGGTCTTTTAATTGAAAACCCACCTAACCGCACACACCAGCCAAACTCACCGGTGTCTGGAATCACCCTTGACACCCGTTAAGCAAAACTCTAAGTGGGGAGGCTACAACCTCGACTTAGCATGTGATAAGAGCTTTTCAGCAAGTCAACATACTCAACTATCTTATAATCTTTCACAATTGCTGACTATCACGCAATACTTATGGGTATGGAGTTTCAATCGGACACAGAGAAAGATAGGGGCTTATAGTTTTGCCTCCCAACATTTTACCTCAAGGGTAATGTCAACAGTAATAGTTCATGAAAACTCACATCCAATTAGCCATATTGTCACACCCTAGCTAGTTCAAGCATTAGAGTGTGCATCATGTTTATTTTCCCCTTAAATTTGAAATGGGGATGACAGAACCCCCAACACCCCCTGGAAACAACTAGGGTTTACTAAAATTATTTTTCAATGAACCTGAAATGCCCTTCTAAAAAGTTCACCCTCTTTGTCTTGGGTTAGAACCTCTGGCAAAATTGGTGCACATTTTCCTAGGTCAACAGAAGGTCATTGAGTTAAATCATAAGTATTTGAATTTGGGCATTTAAATGCTATAAAATAATTTAAATGCTCAAATAATTCTGGAAATAAATGTTTGCTGTTGGAAATAATCTAAACAGAGCCCACAATTATTTTCAGGATTTTTGGAAACGTTTTAGTATTTTAAATAAAGCCCAACAGTTGCAGTTAAATAAAAAAACAGAAACAAATTAAAAAAAAGGAGAGAGGGAAGCCCACCTGGGCCTTACCTATGCTGGCCAGCCCACCTGGCTCGGCCCAGCCGACTGGCCCTGCCAGTCGTCGTCCTCCTCCCGCCAGAAGGACGCGAAGCACGTGGCCGGCGCCCGCGGCCACACGCCGGCCACCTCCTGCTTCTGCCGACGCATGGAGACATCCAGAGATGCCACGCGACCCCCACGTCCCCTCTCATCCTCTCGCACTCTCCCCCTCGTCTCCCTCACTCTCTCCCGTGATGGCCGAGCGTGTCCCGCGCTGCCGATCGCCGTAGTTGCCACCAGAGCCACTCCCTCGCCCCTCCGACGAGCCCAATCGCTCCGCCTCGTCACCCTGGACCTCTCCGTCGACCCACGCAAGCTCGGACGACCCCAAGACGACATGGTGCCCTTCTTCCCCGTCCATGGCCGCCGGACACCGTCGTTCGTTTCGCCGGCCTCAAGTCCTCCCCGAGCTCGCTGACCCCCTCTCCGACCCCGCTGTGAGCTCCTCT
Organism: Triticum urartu; assembly: GCF_003073215.2. Lineage (NCBI taxonomy): Eukaryota > Viridiplantae > Streptophyta > Magnoliopsida > Poales > Poaceae > Triticum > Triticum urartu. The sequence goes on along the minus strand of NC_053023.1, from coordinate 597,466,219 downwards.
TCCTTTCTCCTAGCTTCCGTGCTCGTTTGACCTCTATAGTAGCCACTTCCACTGTACCCGAGAGCTCCCCGCCGCCGACCATGGCGCCGTCGTGGCCAGAGCCACCGTGGCTCAAGGCCAAGCTCACCGTTGTGCTCAGCGCAGCACCAGGAGCCCGTAGCCACCACCAGCTCCCTCTCCCGTGCACCGTAGCGTCGAATCCATCCACGCCCGAACTCCGGCGACCGCCAAGGTCGTCGCCGGCGTCGTTTTCGGCGTCCCCGTGTCCAACCACTTGCACCACTGGATACGGCAGCTCCCCAGCTATGCGTAGCACGTCTCCACCGTCGATTTGGTCACCGGAGGACCAAATCCGAAGCTCTCCGCCGTCTCGGCCTCGCCGGCGGCTCAACGTCGGCGAGTTTGACCCCTGGGTGGGCCCAGGTAGACCCCCCCTGAGTCTATGACAGGTGGGGCCGGTCTGCTAACTAATCTAGGATTAGTTTTAACTAATTTTATTTAATTCAGTCACTGACATGTGGGCCCAGGCCCCACTAACAGCTAATTAGTGTTAATCTAATCATGTTAATTAGCTGAGAGACTGACAGAAGGGGCCCACCAGTCAGGTTGACCTGGGCTGGCGCCTTTGACCTACTGAGGTCAGCATGACGCAATGCTGTCGCAGCAATGCATTTTCTAGATTTATTTTTATTCAGGAAATTCCAGAAAATGTTTAAAACTTCTAAATATCATAGAAATTCAACCGTAACTCCAAATGAAATAATTTATATATGAAAAATTATCAGAAAAATTCAATCTATCCATCTGTAATGGTTTCATGCATGACAAAACAAGTTTACCTTGCTGTTTAAGCAGAATAAGGAAATGCACTATTAAGGCCATGTTTAATGAGCTAATATTTGAATCTTTGATTCAAATGAGTTCATTCCTTTCTATTACAACTTGCATTAGGCCAAGACACATTCATATTGGCATGTCATAGCATGCATCATATTGTTGCATATCGTCATGTGTTGATTGTGTTCCGATGTGTTCTTCGTGGTAGGTTCTGCCTCCGAGGATATTCACGAGTATCCAACTGAAGGGCAGTATCCCACTACCACTCCATCAGGCAAGCAACCATTGATCATTCCGATACAAACCCATGTTCTCGCTTCTGCTCTCGTTTACTGCATTAAGACAACGCGATTCAAACTACTGTGTGCTACGGTAGTTGAACCCTTATCCTCTGCATGACCTGTCATTGCCACAGTAACTAGATGAAACCCACTAGCATGTGTAGGAGTTGATTGAGCCATGTATGTGATTCCTACCTTTCTATGCCTGCTATGCTTAGAGTTGTGTTAGGTCTGGTTCATCTGGGTGATGGGCCAGAGTGAAATGCTTATGCCGGTAATGTGAGGGATGTGTTGAACATGTTTTGGTAAAGGTATCGATGAGAGGCCATGTAGGAGTACATGGTGGGTTGTTTCATTGAGGCCGTCCCTAAGAACCGAGATCTGTATGTGTGATTTAAGATTCAGCTACTACCATGCATTGGGATCCTTAATTGACCCTCTCGGCTTCTTAACCACCCTAGTACTCTGTCCAGGAGTTGCAACTAGTTTCTTGTGTTTGTAGGTTATGTGTTGGCGGCCGTGCGTAGCGCTGACCCTAGGGGTGGGCTATGTTGCGGTAGATACACCATGGCCGCGTATGCCGGGCGCCCGTTAGGCGTCTCGGGACCCTGTTCACATCGTTTGGGGCCGTATGTGGAAACCTCGGCCGGACTCCCTGCGGATGGAACCTGGATAGGCGATAAACCTGGACTAGAGACTTAAGTGTTTAGGTAGGCCGTGGCCGACACCCTCGCCGGGCTTCCGCTTGAAGTTTGCCGAGTACATGTCGTGTAAGCGGCGGTAAGTGGTGAAAGCGTGTATGAAGAAGTACACCCCTGCAGGGTATAAAACTATTCGAATAGCCGCGTCCACGGTAAAGGACTACTTGGTTGCCTATACAGTTCATAGACAAGTTAATGGGTACTAATAAAAGACTCAAGATAAGTGTGAGTACCGAGGATGGCCCTCTCGTAGGATGACGAGGGAGGATCCCCGGTGGAGTATTGTGTTGGTGAGTAGTGGACTCGTGTGCGAAAACTATTTTACTGGTGAAGTTCCATAGGATAGCTTAGCCAAGAGTCAAAGCTGGCTTGCTGCGTTAACCCCACCACCTTCTTGAGAATAAGCATGTATAGTAGGTTCTGATGTAAGACTTGCTGAGTACCTTTGTACTCATGTTTGCTTAATTACTGTTTTCAGACAACAACCCCGCCCCCTCCGATGGGTTCTACGTAGACCTTGACGTCGACGAGTGACTAGCCACCCAGGTGGTGATCCTGGCCATGGAGGGCCCTATGTAGATAGACATGCTTCGAGAAGCCTTCTTCTTTCTAGAGTCTGTACTCAGACTAGTTGCTTCCGCATGTGCTTGTATGATTGTATGACTTGAGTGTCGGGTCATGTGACCCCTATCTGTATGAACATGTTATGTATGGCTCTCTGGAGCCTTTAAATAAAGTACTTGAGTTGTAGAGTTTTGTTGTGATGCCATGTTGTATGTACTCATATCGGGCATATTGTGTGTATGATTGAAATGCTTGGTATGAGTGGGATCCGACAATCTAGTTGTTTATCCTTGGCAGCCCTTCTTATGGGGAAATGTAGTCTAGTGTTCCTCGAGCCATAGTAGTCCGCTACAGCCCGGTTCACCGGAGTCCTGCTAGCCCAGCACTACTGCTTAGGACACTTGACTGGCCGGCATGTGTTTCACTTTGTTCCTATGTCTGTCCCTTCGGGGAAATGTCACGCGGTGATATCCGGAGTCCTGTTAGCCCAGTGCTACAGCCCGGAATCACTTGCTGATGACCGACATGTTCGATGTGATTCATGTATGCTTGTCTCCATAGGTCTGTGCCGCTTTGGGTTCACGACTAGCCATGTCGGCCCGGGTTCTCTGTCATGTGGATGCTAGCGACACTATCATATACGTGAGCCAAAAGGCGCAAACGGTCCCGGGCCATGGTAAGGCGACACCCGTGGGATACCGTGCGTGAGGCCGCAAAGTGATATGAGGTGTTACCGGCTAGATCGATGTGACTTGGAATCGGGGTCCTGACAGCGTTGGTATCAGAGCCGGACTGCCTGTAGGTTCGTTGAGCCAAACTGGTCGATGTCGAGTCTAGAAATGCTTTAGTTATATGTAGGGGAATTGATTGTGGGAGGGAACGTAAGGCTCTTTTACTCCTTTATCCTATGCCTCTGATCTGGGTCATTCTCCTCTCATTCAACGTGGGTTAAGGACTAGGCTCTCTTCTTCTATTAGGTTCATGTGTTACTAATCCGTAGTAGCTTATAGGATTGTTGTTACAAGTCCCACTTCAGTTTCTACTATTCTTAGTATGTTGCTAATTGGATCAGAACCTTGATATGATGTTGTTGAGTGGTATTGCGAACTGTTATGGATGTCTCAAATCTTTTTCTGAGCATTTACAGCTGTTATGCTGTCCAATTTTCCCTAGAAATTCTGATGTCTTTGCATTGTGGTTGTGCTTTCAGATGGCCAATCGTGTTCAAAACCAAGTGGTTTGCCTGACCCGGTGCCTCGACGTGCCCGGTCATACTGCTATGTTAGTCCGGGTAATGATCGAGACGGGCTACCGTTGGTATCCCGAATACACCGTCGAAGAGCAATTCCAAGACTTTAATCAAAGCCAATATTTCTGCACCGTCAGGATATTTCCTTCTTATCCTGGATCTACCGAGCCCCTTCATTGTTCCTATGGACTGGGGGTTACTGTTGAGATGGCTGCGCAGGATGCTGCCTATTCCATGATGACCATTATGCGAGTCCGGACTGGCCTGCTTCGGAACACCGACTTCCGTTACTTGCCAGCTTCACTTCCGGGAGCGCAAGGGTATCTTCAGGCTATCTATGCTGACTCCACTCAGGAGGACTCATTAACTCGTACCACTGCCGAGATGCTCGAAGATAAGGACCGAGAGAATCGGGCCTTGAGGCTGGAGCTTTTCAATACCCGTGCTGATCATTGGGCCACATTGACTCGGTTTGCACCTGCGGTGCAAGCTGGATGTATGGATACAAGGGATCTGTATCCTGTGAGATCAGCTCTGCCAGACATGGTGGATTGGCGTGATGTGGGAGGCATCACCCCACCCCGTGGTCCCCGCAGGCCACCGTTTGTTGGTCCAAGACCTCATCCTAGCCCCTATGGTCCACAGGCTCCTCAGGACCGTCTGTTCCCGGATGGTCACGTTGAACTTCCAGGCTACGGAGGTGACCTCTATGAGGACTACTACGGAGCTGTCTGAGTTAGTAGTAGTACCACAAGTATTGTAGTAGTTGTATCTCCATTGTCCTGCGAGACTTGTGGAATATGACTTTGTGTGTAATCAAATCCGGAGGTGTAGACAAATAATGTATAGGAGCTTGGAATGCCTCCGATGAGTTGTAATGTCTTTCATCATAGTTGTACTATAGCCTGGGCTTGTACTAAACTATGTATGATGTGTATGACCGTTGGTATATATATATGGCAGTTTTATATTACCATGACATACGGATGAACATCTCTGCATTCCGTGTTATCCATTACATTCTGCACTTCCTTGCTAAATTTGAGCCATCCTTATCTAAACCATTGTCTTGTTTTCTCCTAGGATGGTCAACACCCGCAGCAACCCCGTTGCCTCGGAGCAGGGGGAAGCCAGTGCAGCTAGGGGTGAAAATCTGCCTCACCCGCCTTCTCTGGCCGAAGTAATGCTGGAGGCGGAAAGAAACAAGCGTGAGACTAACCGCCTGCTAGAGAGGATTGAGCAGAACACTGCACGCCACCCGCGAAATGACTTGGTGTCGATCAATGACTTTATCAAGCTGTACCCACCAAAGTTTAACCTTTCCGTCGAACCCCTCGACGCGGATGACTGGCTTCGCAGCATTACCCACAAGCTACGTTCTGCCAACGTAGCCGAAGCCGACAAGGTTACCTATGCTGCCTATCACCTCGAAGGCCCTGCTAGCCTTTGGTGGGAAAACTTCGAAGCTATGCGCCCGATCGGCCAACTTACTACTTGGGCTGAGTTCAGTGAGGCTTTCCGCGAGCATCACATTCCGGAAGGTCTCATGGATCGCAAGAGGGAGGAGTTCTGCAACTTCACCCAAGGAAGACTGACTGTGGATGCTTATAGTCATGAATTTGGAAATCTGGCACGCTATGCTCCCGAAGAGGTATCTACTGACGCTAAGAAGCAAGCAAGGTTCCACAAGGGACTTAGCCCTGAGCTTCGCCGCGATCTTCGTCTGCACGAGTGCACCTCCTTTCAGAAGTTGGTCAATAAAGCCATCAGTGCTGAGACAGGCCAGACTGATTATGACGCTTCACGCAACCACTCCCGTGACTTTGGCTCTTCATCCGGCTCTAGAGCTCAGAAGCGCCGGGTGTGGATCCCAAGCACGGCACTGCCACCCAGGTTCATCCCGAGGCCATCCTTTGAGGCGCCTCGTCCCAACCAGCAATTTGCACCGCCCAAGCCCTATGGTGGCCCCGCTGCTAATGCTGCTCCACGCCCCAATGTGGTGACATGCTTTAAGTGTGGAGAGCCGGGTCACTATAGCCGAGAGTGTCCCCAGAACAACAACCCCAATCAAACTGGAAAGTCCGTTGGCCGTGGTAAGCCCGCGGGAAAAACATTCTATGCCAAGCCAGCCACCACTGCACGTGGCCATGTCAACTATGTTTCAGCCGAGGAGGCTCATGAGGATCCCAACGTCGTCCTTGGTACGCTCCTTGTTAACTGCCATCCGGCATCTATTCTTTTCGATACTGGAGCATCTCATTCATTCATATCCGAGAACTATGCTCGATTGCACAACACGACATTCTGTGACATGCCCTCTACCATGGAAATTCAAACTCCTGGCTCTAGATGGAAAACTTCTAGAGTAAGCCATGGGAACGAAATCCTTATCGATAGACTTGTCTTCCTTGCATCCTTAATAGCTCTCAAGTCCTCGAACATAAACATCATCTTGGGTATGGACTGGATGTCAGCTCATTATGCTAAGATCGATTGTGCCACTAGAACCGTTCAACTTACTCACCCATCGGGCAAGACAGTCAATGTCTTAACTCGAATGGCCAAGCGCCATCTTTACTCCTTAAATGCCAACCCCCTTCCAGACCTTGAGGATGTTCCGGTAGTCCGAGACTTTCCGGATGTCTTTCCAGAAGAATTGCCAGGTGTTCCACCTGACAGGGATGTCGAGTTTGTGATAGACCTTGTTCCAGGAACCATTCCAATTTCTAGAAGACCCTACAAGATGGCACCCTTAGAACTAGCCGAGCTTAAGAACCAACTCGATGAGTCCTTGAAAAAGGGTTTCATCCGTCCTAGTTCCTCTCCTTGGGCTTGCCCCGTCCTCTTCGTCAAGAAGAAGGATGGAACGGATCGAATGGTTGTGGACTACCGCCCTGTCAACCTGGTCACCATCAAGAACAAATACCCTCTTCCCAGGATCAATGATCTATATGATCAGCTCGCTGGATCCTCAGTTTTTTCCAAGATGGATTTGAGGTTGGGCTACCATCAAATCAAAATCAGAAACGGGGACATTCCCAAAACGGCCTTTGTTACTCGTTATGGCCAATACGAGTACACCGTCATGTCTTTCGGTTTAACCAATGCCCCAGCCACCTTCTCGCGGTTAATGAACTCGGTTTTCATGGAGTACTTGGATAAATTCGTCGTAGTATACCTCGATGACATACTCATCTACTCCAAGAATGAAGAGGAACATGCCGAACATCTAAGGCTGGTATTGATGAAACTTCGAGAGCATCGCCTCTATGCCAAATTCTCCAAGTGTGAATTTTGGTTGCCAGAGGTGACCTATCTAGGCCATGTAATATCTAGCAAGGGTATTGCTGTCAATCCCGAGCGAGTTCAAGCCGTCCTTGATTGGACTCCACCTGAGACGGTCAAGCAAGTTCGGAGTTTCCTTGGCTTAGCGAGCTATTACCGCCGCTTCGTCGAGAATTTCTCCAAGGTTGCTAAACCTCTAACTGAACTCCTCAAGAAAGATAAAAAGTTCGAGTGGACTCCACAGTGCGAGTTCAGCTTTCAGGAACTGAAAAGACGCCTGACATCTTCTCCCGTACTGGTACCACCAGATTTCTCGAAGGACTTTATTATCTACTGCGACGCCTCGCGACAAGGACTAGGTTGCATACTCATGCAGGATCGTTAGGTAATTGCCTATGCTTCACGGCAATTACACCCACATGAGGAAAATTATCCCACACATGATCTAGAGCTTGCAGCTGTAGTCCATGCACTTAAAACCTGGCAACATTACCTCCTCGGTAATCGTTGCGAGATCTTCACCGATCACCAAAGTTTGAAATATATCTTCACCCAACCAGACTTGAATCTCAGGCAAAGACGTTGGGTTGAGTTGATCTCGGATTACGACTTAGGAATAACTTACACCCCGGGCAAAGCCAATGTCATGGCTGATGCACTAAGCCGTAAATCCTATTGTAACAACCTGATGTTACAACAGAGTCAACCACCTCTCCATGAGGAATTCTGTAAGCTTAACCTTCACATTGTTCCTCAAGGATTCCTATCCACCCTGGTGGTGAAACCTACCCTTATGGATCAAATCATAACCGCCCAGCGGTATGATAAGGGCATATCCCGGATTAAGGAAAACATCGCTAGCGGAGTTGCTAAATGTTTCTCCATGGATGAGCGAGGTGCTGTCTTCTTCGAGAACCGTTTGGTGGTTCCCAAGAAACAACATCTGCGCCAGTTGATCCTTAAGGAAGCTCATGAATCCCCTCTCACCATTCATCCCGGTAGTACTAAAATGTATCAAGACCTACGCCAGAGGTTTTGGTGGACTAGGATGAAGAGAGAAATCGCTCAATAAATCGCTAATTGCGACGTTTGTCGTCGTGTTAAAGCAGAGCATCAACGGCCTGCTGGCACCCTTCAACCTTTGGCTATTTCCGAATGGAAATGGGATAAAATCAGTATGGATTTCATCACTGGTTTCCCAGGACCAAGAGAGGGAATAATGCCATCTTCGTCGTGATCGACCGTCTTTCCAAAGTAGCCCACTTTCTACCTGTTCGTGAGAGTATCACCGCTAGCCAGCTAGCCGATTTATACATCTCCCGAATAGTGTCTCTTCATGGTGTTCCATTGGAAATTAACTCAGACCGTGGGAGTCTCTTCACCTCTTGATTTTGGGAAAGTTTCCAAAATGCTATGGGAACTCGTCTCTCTTTTAGTACTGCCTTCCATCCTCAATCAAGTGGTCAAGTAGAGCGAGTCAATCAAATTCTGGAAGATATCCTCCGAGCTTCTGCCATCTTGTTCGGACTGAGTTGGGAGAAATGCCTTCCATTCGCGGAGTCTGCTTATAACAATAGTTATCAAGCCAGCTTAGGCAAGGCTCCTTTTGAAGTTCTCTATGGACGAAAATGTCGAACGCCTCTTAACTGGTCAGAAACCGGGGAAAGACAACTCTTTGGCCCGGATATGATTCAGGAAGCAGAAGAGCAGGTTCGCGTTATTCGTGAGAAATTGAAAACAGCCCAATCTCGTCAAAAGAGTCAATATGATCATAAACATAAGCCTATGACTTATGAAGTTGACGAGAAGGCTTACCTTCGGGTTACTCCGTTAAAGGGAACCCATCGTTTCGGTATCAAAGGCAAATTGGCCCCTCGTTACATTGGACCCTTTCGCATTCTTGCCAAACGAGGAGAAGTTGCCTACCAATTGGAACTACCTCCGCATCTTTCCAGAGTTCATGATGTCTTCCACGTTTCACAACTCAGGCGTTGCTTCACGGATCCTATCCGTGGAGTGGACCACGAAACGCTTGATCTACAAGATAACCTCTCCTATCGGGAATATCCCATTCGTATCCTTGATCAAGCCGAGCGTACCACTCGACGTCATAATATCAAGTCTCTCAAGGTTCAATGGTCACACCATTCCGAGAAAGAAGCCACTTGGGAAAGGGAGGATCGTCTTCGACTTGAGTACCCCACCTTCTTCCCAGAGGATCCTAAATCTCGGGACGAGATTCTTTTGAGTGGGGGTGAGTTGTCACACCCTAGCTAGTTCAAGCATTAGAGTGTGCATCATGTTTATTTTCCCCTTAAATTTGAAATGGGGATGATAGAACCCCCAACACCCCCTGGAAACAACTAGGGTTTACTAAAATTATTTTTCAATGAACCTGAAATGCCCTTCTAAAAAGTTCACCCTCTTTGTCTTGGGTTAGAACCTCTGGCAAAATTGGTGCACATTTTCCTAGGTCAACAGAAGGTCATTGAGTTAAATCATAAGTATTTGAATTTGGGCATTTAAATGCTATAAAATAATTTAAATGCTCAAATAATTCTGGAAATAAATGTTTGCTGTTGGAAATAATCTAAACAGAGCCCACAATTATTTTCAGGATTTTTGGAAACGCTTTAGTATTTTAAATAAAGCCCAACAGTTGCAGTTAAATAAAAAAACAGAAACAAATTAAAAAAAAGGAGAGAGGGAAGCCCACCTGGGCCTTACCTGTGCTGGCCAGCCCACCTGGCTCGGCCCAGCCGACTGGCCGTGCCAGTCGTCGTCCTCCTCCCGCCAGAAGGACGCGGAGCGCGTGGCCGGCGCCCGCGGCCACACGCCGGCCACCTCCTGCTTCTGCCGACGCATGGACACGTCCAGAGATGCCACGTGACCCCCACGTCCCCTCTCATCCTCTCGCACTCTCCCCCTCGTCTCCCTCACTCTCTCCCGTGATGGCCGAGCGCGTCCCTCGCCGCCGATCGCCGTAGTTGCCACCAGAGCCACTCCCTCGCCCCTCCGACGAGCCCAATCGCTCCGCCTCGTCACCCTGGACCTCTCCGTCGACCCACGCAAGCTCGGATGACCCCAAGACGACGTGGTGCCCTTCTTCCCCGTCCACGGCCGCCGGACGCCGTCGTTCGATTCGCCGGCCTCCCCGAGCTCGCTGACCCCCTCTCCGACCCCGCTGTGAGCTCCTCTTCCTTTCTCCCTAGCTTTCTGTGACGCCCCCGATTTGACCGTACACTAATCATGCACGCAAATGTGTACGATCAAGATCAAGGACTCACGGGAAGATATCACAACACAACTCTACAATTAAAATAAGTCGTACAAGCATCATATTACAAGCCAGGGGCCTCGAGGGCTCGAATACAAGAGCTCGATCATAGACGAGTCAGCGGAAGCAACAATATCTGAGTACAGACATAAGTTAAACAAGTTTGCCTTACGAAGACTAGCACAAACTGGGATACAGATCGAAAGAGGTGCAAGCCTCCTGCCTGGGATCCTCCTAAACTACTCCTGGTCGTCATCAGCGGGTAGCACGTAGTAGTAGGAACCTCTGGTGTAGTAGGAGTCGTCGTCGACGGTGGCGTCTGGCTCCTGGGCTCCAACATCTGGTTGCGACAACCAGGTAGAAGGGATAGGGGGAAAAGAGGGAGAAAGCAACCGTGAGTACTCATCCAAAGTACTCGCAAGCAAGGAGCTACACTACATATGCATGGGTATATGTGTAAAGGCCATATCGGTGGACTGAACTACAGAATGCCAGAATAAGAGGGGGATAGCTAATCCTTTCGAAGACTACGCTTCTGGCAGCCTCCGTCTTGCAGCATGTAGAAGGGAGTAGACTGAAGTCCTCCAAGTAGCATCGCATAGCATAATCCTAACCGATGGTCCTCCCCTCGTCGCCCTGTGAGAGAGCGACCACCGGTTGTATCTGGCACTTGGAAGGGTGTGTTTTATTAAGTATCCGGTTCTAGTTGTCATAAGGTCAAGATACAACTCCAAGTCGTCCTGTTACCGAAGATCACGGCTATTCGAATAGATTAACTTCCCTGCAGGGGTGCACCACATAACCCAACACGCTCGATCCCATTTGGCCGGACACACTTTCCTGGGTCATGCCCGGCCTCGGAAGATCAACACGTCGCAGCCCCACCTAGACCAACAGAGAGGTCAGCACGCCGGTCTAAACCTAAGCGCCCAGGGGTCTGGGCCCATCGCCCTTAGCACACCTGCACGTTGCGAACGCGGCCGAAAGCAGACCTAGCCTAGTGGCCTTCCAGTCCAATCCGGCGCGCGCCACTCAGTCGCTGACGTCACGAAGGCTTCGGCTGATACCACGACGCCGGGATACCCATAACTACTCCCGCGTAGATGGTTAGTGCGTATAGACCAAATGGCCAGACTCAGATCAAATACCCAGATCTCGTTAAGCGTGTTAAGTATCCGCGAACGCCGACCAGGGCCAGGCCCACCTCTCTCCTAGGTGGTCGGAACCTGCCCTGCCGCTCCGCCTCAAAACTCCACTCGCGGGTGCTCCTCAAGCCGACCCGTCTTTGGTCACCACATGTATCATGTATAAAGTATATAGTATATACCCGTGATCACCTCCCGAGTGATCACGGCCCGATAGTATAGCATGGCAGACGGACAAGGATGTAGGGCCACTGATGATAAGCTAGCATCCTATACTAAGCATTAGGATTGCAGGTAAAGGTAACAACAATAGTAGCAAGGACAGGCTATGCATCAGTATAGGATTAACGGGAAGCAGTAACATGCTACGCTACTCTAATGCAAGCAGTATAGAGAAGAGTAGGCGATATCTGGTGATCAAAAGGGGGGGCTTACCTGGTTGCTCTGCAAGAGAGAGTGGTCGTCAACACCGTAGACGTACTGGGTAGCAGCGGCGTCGGTCCCGGTGTCTAGCGAGAGAAGAGGGGGGAGAAACAATAAATATTTAAGCAAAACAGATGCATAGAGATGCATGACATGACAAGTATCGGTGCTAGGGGTGCCCTATCGCGGTATGAGGTGATACCGGTGAAGGGGGGAAACATCCGGGAAAATATCCCCGATGTTTCGCGTTTTCGGACAGATGAAACAGAGGGGGAAAGTTGCGTGTTCGCTATGCTAGGGATGCGTGGCGGATAAACAGGCTGCGTATTCAAATTTGTCTCGTCGTTCTGAGCAACTTTCATGTTGAAAATATTTTAATCCGAGTTACGGATTAAAAGATATGATTTTCTAAAGATTTTATTAATTTCTGAGATTTAATTAATTATTTAATTAATTCGAAAATGATTTAATGACATCAGCATGATGTCATGCTGACATCGGCTGTCAACAGAGTTGACTTGGTCAACCTGACATGTGGGTCCAGGGGGGGACCCACCTGTCATCCTCTAATTAGGTTAATTAGGGTTTAGGTTAATCTAATTACAGTTTAATTAAACTTAATTAATTCCTTAATTAATTAACTAATTAATTAATTATTATTATTATTATTTTATTTATTATTTTTCTTCTTCTTCTTTTTTATTAAAACGTTCTGGGGGTGGGGCCCCGTTGTCATAGGGCCACTGGGCCTTAGCGGATCGGGTGCGCCCGATCGGGCGGTGCGGGCGCAGGGACACCCGCACGCGAGGCCACCAGGGGCGAGGCGGGGCGCCAGAATCTGGCGAGGTAGGGGGGAAAGGGGCGGCCAACTCCGGCGAGCAGCGGGGCCGGGCAGCAGGGGGCTGTGGCCCGTGCGGGGAACGGCGGACGCGACGAAGCAGCAGCGGGCCGCGGCGGACAGAGGAGCAGGGGCGGGCGACGAGCTGCAGCGAGCAGGCGATCGCGGGACCATGGACACGCACTGGCCGGTCGGGAACGAGGTGCGAGATGCGGCCACGGGCGAGGGTGAGCGCGGCCGGATCCGTTCGATGCGGTGGTTGCAGGCATCAGCGAGCAGCGGAGAGGAGAAGAGGAGGCCGAGGGCCTCACCGTACGGTGTAGGGGCTAGGCAGCGGGTGACGAGGAGGAGGACGGGGACGACGTGGTGCGCGACGGCGAAGTCCGGCGGCGTCCGGGACGGCTTCGGGCGACGAGGTCGGGGTCGAGGCGGCGATGGTGGGGCGGCGCCGGGAGGAAGCAGAGGCGCCAGGAGGCCGGTCGGGGGGGCGGGTTGAGGAGGCGGTGTTGGGAGGCGATGAGGAGGCGCCGGCAGAGACGGGCAGCGCCGGCCGGTGACGGGGCGCAGGGATGAGGCGGCGGGGTCGAGGCGCCGTCTCCCCCGATCCAGATCGGGGAGGGGCGAGGGAGACGCGCGGGGGTGGGACGAGTGGGGGAGAGTGGGGATCGGGTGGGGGTTAGGGTTCCGGGGGGGTGGCCTTGTAGGCCAGAGAGGAGGGCCGGCTGGGCCGGCCGGTTGGCCCAGCGTGGGGGGGGGGGCTTTCTGTTTTTTGTTAGTTTAGTTTTTCTCTTTTGTATTTTCTTTTCCTTTTATTTATTCTTTCCTGCTTTATTGTAGTTGCATTTTATTTTAGTAAAACATACACTTAGTATCTAAATTAGTATTACAACCTAGTCCATAGTCACAAAAAGTCTAGACCCCAAATAACTTAGTTTGACATTTTATTAATTATAAAAGTTATTCAAATTATCATTTTTACTACTGTTTTATTCATCTCATAGTATTTAAACATTTTATACATGTGTGGTTTTCCCCCATAATTATCTATGCAATATTTGGTTCACTCCAAACATTTTAGTTTTAATATTTGAAAACTTTTATTGTTTGCCTATTTTTGAATTTGAATTTGAATCGGTTTCGAACTAACTCGAGATTAGCAACTAAACGAGGTGACGTGGCATCATTAACGTGAGATTACTGTAGCATGATTATCCGGGCGTCACATATTCTCCTCCACTACAAGAAATCTCGTCCCGGATTTAAGAGGGGAGTAAGGGGAAAGTTCTGGTTACGATATGTTAACGGATCTTCTCGAAAGAAGTTAATCCCTTCCGTTGATGTCTTCAATTCTTTATTCCAATGCATCATGATGAAGTTGTCGTCCTTTCTTCGGGGAACTCCATCTGACTTACGAATAGGTAAGGGGCAGCCCTACCAGGATAGGATGTTATAAGGGAGAATCATCTAGGGGTATCCCAAGAATGAACATATGATTATCTCTCGAGTTGAACAAATGAAACACATCGAGAGCAAAGTAAGACGGTGCAATAAGAAGTTTCAAGCGATAGGCAATCGTTCATTGCCTGAAACAGAGTGTGAAAGGGGTTCAGAGTAACATGAATAAGTATTACCAGAATAGATCACTAGCTAGGAACGTGGCTTATGAATTGCATACAAAGGCCACGCGCGAGGGACAACTTTGAAACAAGGAGAGTCAGGTTTCGATCCTGTGGGACTGGTGGGTTATGGGCCCCACCATGTGGGTTAACATAGGGATGGGCGTTGACATCTTGCATGGTCATGATAGCAAGGCATGTCAGAGGATCAGCCTATCAGTTATGTCGGCAACAACGTCGGTACCAAGGGCGAGGGACGAAGAGAACCATTTTCCTGCTCGTTGAACGAGGCGGACCAATAGGCAAAGTTCTCGTCCATCGGTGGTTACCGGAATGCTATCAACAAAAGCAACAGGGTCTTACTGACAGAGTGGTACAACAAAGTGCTTAACTAAGAAGGGAATTATCACTTTTCAGTTAAGTCAGATTACTGGAAAGGTTAAACAAAACAAGGGAAAGGATAGTATGATTATCATATTAAACAAAACAATGGAAAGGAAAACGTGTTTAAACACATAATTCAGGGGTATATCCTTCCCAAGGACAAGCAAAACATGATATCCATGACAGGATATAATGTAGAAAACTCTTTAGGTAAGGGGAGAGAAATTTCATGACATTACCCATACAACGGTGTTTGGATAATTGAGCAAGAAACATTTAGCATTGGGCTTCAAATGTTCTTGTTGAAAATCGGAGTACCATCTACATGCTTCGAGATAGCATTGACATGGTCAACAGGTGAAGATCAGACTTTGGAAACACAAAGGATCCATCAGGAATAACTGGTAGAATAAGTCTTACAATTTCCTTACGGAAGAATGGTTAACCTTGCTAAAAAGGAAGAACTATAACAATAGGTCCTCCGGCCAGGGGTGCTAGGCATGACATCACCTTACTAGGTTATATAAAGACCAATGTTATGACTCTTGGAATAGGTTCCAACCATCATATCTGACCGAGATTCAGATCAGATTGGTGTCATGATAACTCGGACTCATGATGCCCGAGAAGGAAAAGGGGCAACACAATTAGATGAGATGGAGTTGCAAAATTCTCGGGAAATGTACTATGGAAGCAAGTCCCGAATCATGAGTTCATCATTTAACCAAGGAGAGGACGAGGAGGTGGCTGATGAACTCAACGATTATTCATTGAAATTTTCAAAGGATGGATTTCCACACTTATGTGAATCAAGGAGATAACATTTGTCAGATCAAATGATGTAATGAAGCATGTTTGAGGAAAACATACACAATTAAACATTGGTAGAAAGGTGCGCCCGAAATATGGGTTGGGCTGCACGACCAATGTCAGAATGGTGATTCAATAATCAATAGTCTAAGAATGAATGGCCGACCATTATTCAAAGCAATAGGGTTGCTAGAAAGGCAGAATCCAAACAGCACCGTTCACTTGTTGGTACCCCGGTTGGAATCAACGCGAGGACCAAGAAGGAATGGTGATGATGAGAAGTATCACTATACCAAGAATTCTTAAGAGGAGGAGCAATCCTCACAACATCCTTGATATTAAAAGATGGTAATACTCCAAGGTAGAACACAACACTAGCTGGAGAACAAGTTGCATTCACTATGTGGGGAAGTTCATGATGAAAGGAAGTCAAGGGTGTTGTCGATGATAATAAAAATCATCGAGGGCAAGGAGGGTATTTCTCATCATGAGCACAGTTGACATCTCGGAAGAAGTCAAAGTGTTGAAGGTGATCCGACACATTTGCCGGGAGGTTTCAAGAGGATGCAATCAAATAACAACGGCAACAAGCAAGGAAATGACAAAGTGGCAAGTTATAGGATCAATATATAAGAGGCAAGCTCGGAACCAAAGTTGCATTCCAAGACAAGCAACAAGATGTTGAAAGCTTGACGTAAGTCGTGCTCACACACTGAAGAATACGTGCACCAGAGAATGACAAGGTAGCACAGTCAAAGGTAGCAAGACCAGGATGCAGCTGATAGTCTAGGAATGACCAGCTTGAGTTTAGAATTTCCCAGTAAAAATACTAGGGGTATTTGATTTGTAGTGCGGAATAATTTCACTAGTCGGTGTTCTCGATTGACAACAACCTATAACCTAAGAACAATTGGACCTGGTGAGTAATAACAATTGATGAAGAACCCATAAGAAGTTATGATGTTCCATGATATTCTTGAGATACTAGATTGTAATACTCGACGGTAGAGCAGAGTAGAGGGTGGACACGTGAAGTGATCTGCAGAAGACAAGTACTTCATCTTGTCTGAGAAATGGAATCAAAGGGGATCAATCATGGTCGGAGCCATGATAGCAAAGGATCAATTCACAGGTACCAGATGATATTATACCAAGGAAATAGTTATTATTACAAGAAGTTTCCATGATAGGATCTACATCATGTCCATGGGCATGAACACAAAGTTCAAGGTCGACTCCCACTTCCCCAATGCATAACCTTTCATTTACTTCTCGCGTTCGATGAAGTTGTAGTGTTGAAATTTTATCTGGCAAAATACCAGAAGAGTATGACTCGTGAAAACTTTTGAGTTCACACATATTAAGGAAGGCATAGGTTCAAGCCATCGGGGCTTCTTAGCACATGTACCACGAACTTCAGGAGTGAATAACACAAGCTCAAAAGTAGAGCATGGTTGACAAAGCGGAGGATACAATTTACCAAAGGCATTATATACCCGTGGAAAGGCTCACAAGGTTATTGAATATGAAGGACGATGTCGGATGAAATCCAACAAAATGGATCGGGCGATCCACAACGGAGCTGATGTGAGTATCGGTACTCAATCAGACAAAGAAAGAATGCACAACATCATATTATAGAACATCTGAATAATTCGATGTTTAGATAACAAAGGAATTATGATTTTCAAATCAAGGGATCAGGAGCAAACGCTCTGATCAAGGACGGACAAGTTGAATAGACTTAGGGGTACAATCGATGGCAATCTGATTGGTTAAGAACTAGCTCATGTTTAAAATGACGTCTGAGCCGGAAAGATAATTAAAAGGATCAACTGATGATTGCATGCATTCGCACTCATGTTGAAATAAAGGGATCAAAATGATGGTGCCTAAGGATACTCACGAATATTGCCAGACATATGGAAAGCATTCATCATGCAAGCAGACAAGTATTGTAGAGCAATAAGCTACTAAGGATTTTTGGAGGATCGAATAGTATTTCGATGACCATTGTGAAACACATGAACAACTGGGGGATGAGCGGATACTCGATAAGTACGAGAATTATCCGTAGGGGTATTCAGGTGACAAAGAACAGCAAGGCAGTAAGCTCAAAGGATTATCGAAACAACGACGAGTATTTCGGGGTATCTTGTAATAAACTAGGGATGAATGTAAGAATACCAAATGTAAGTAGTTACCCATAAGGGTTGACGATGGAAGGGGAATTGCAAACGCGACGAACACAAGTTCTCGGGTTAACAGCGGAGAGTATCTTCAGGGTCTTCCCGTGCAGCAGACGATCATCAGTAATAAGGGGCTCTCCGGGTGAAAGTGATAACGAGATCCTAATGTTAGATTTAGCAAAATTCATTTAACCCGAATAGAAGAGAGATCAGAGTTCCAGAGTATAGACGAGGAATAAAAGATCCTAATACCACCCAGATGGCGACGTGGGCCCGTAAGGCACACAGCCATGTTAGTAAAAAGTTTCGTAATGTCTAGACTCGACTTCGGCCAAGGAGTGTGGAAGGGGGTTCCTACAGGCAGTCGGCTCTGATACCAACTTGTGACGCCCCCGATTTGACCGTACACTAATCATGCACGCAAATGTGTACGATCAAGATCAAGGACTCACGGGAAGATATCACAACACAACTCTACAATTAAAATAAGTCATACAAGCATCATATTACAAGCCAGGGGCCTCGAGGGCTCGAATACAAGAGCTCGATCATAGACGAGTCAGCGGAAGCAACAATATCTGAGTACAGACATAAGTTAAACAAGTTTGCCTTACGAAGACTAGCACAAACTGGGATACAGATCGAAAGAGGCGCAGGCCTCCTGCCTGGGATCCTCCTAAACTACTCCTGGTCGTCATCAGCGGGTAGCACGTAGTAGTAGGAACCTCTGGTGTAGTAGGAGTCGTCGTCGACGGTGGCGTCTGGCTCCTGGGCTCCAACATCTGGTTGCGACAACCAGGTAGAAGGGATAGGGGGAAAAGAGGGAGAAAGCAACCGTGAGTACTCATCCAAAGTACTCGCAAGCAAGGAGCTACACTACATATGCATGGGTATATGTGTAAAGGCCATATCGGTGGACTGAACTGCAGAATGCCAGAATAAGAGGGGGATAGCTAATCCTTTCGAAGACTACGCTTCTGGCAGCCTCCGTCTTGCAGCATGTAGAAGGGAGTAGACTGAAGTCCTCCAAGTAGCATCGCATAGCATAATCCTAACCGATGGTCCTCCCCTCGTCGCCCTGTGAGAGAGCGACCACCGGTTGTATCTGGCACTTGGAAGGGTGTGTTTTATTAAGTATCCGGTTCTAGTTGTCATAAGGTCAAGATACAACTCCAAGTCGTCCTGTTACCGAAGATCACGGCTATTCGAATAGATTAACTTCCCTGCAGGGGTGCACCACATAACCCAACACGCTCGATCCCATTTGGCCGGACACACTTTCCTGGGTCATGCCCGGCCTCGGAAGATCAACACGTCGCAGCCCCACCTAGACCAACAGAGAGGTCAGCACGCCGGTCTAAACCTAAGCGCCCAGGGGTCTGGGCCCATCGCCCTTAGCACACCTGCACGTTGCGAACGCGGCCGAAAGCAGACCTAGCCTAGTGGCCTTCCAGTCCAATCCCGCGCGCGCCACTCAGTCGCTGACGTCACGAAGGCTTCGGCTGATACCACGACGCCGGGATACCCATAACTACTCCCGCGTAGATGGTTAGTGCGTATAGACCAAATGGCCAGACTCAGATCAAATACCCAGATCTCGTTAAGCGTGTTAAGTATCCGCGAACGCCGACCAGGGCCAGGCCCACCTCTCTCCTAGGTGGTCGGAACCTGCCCTGCCGCTCCGCCTCAAAACTCCACTCGCGGGTGCTCCTCAAGCCGACCCGTCTTTGGTCACCACATGTATCATGTATAAAGTATATAGTATATACCCGTGATCACCTCCCGAGTGATCACGGCCCGATAGTATAGCATGGCAGACGGACAAGGATGTAGGGCCACTGATGATAAGCTAGCATCCTATACTAAGCATTAGGATTGCAGGTAAAGGTAACAACAATAGTAGCAAGGACAGGCTATGCATCAGTATAGGATTAACGGGAAGCAGTAACATGCTACGCTACTCTAATGCAAGCAGTATAGAGAAGAGTAGGCGATATCTGGTGATCAAAAGGGGGGGCTTACCTGGTTGCTCTGCAAGAGAGAGTGGTCGTCAACACCGTAGACGTACTGGGTAGCAGCGGCGTCGGTCCCGGTGTCTAGCGAGAGAAGAGGGGGGAGAAACAATAAATATTTAAGCAAAACAGATGCATAGTGATGCATGACATGACAAGTATCGGTGCTAGGGGTGCCCTATCGCGGTATGAGGTGATACCGGTGAAGGGGGGAAACATCCGGGAAAAATATCCCCGATGTTTCGCGTTTTCGGACAGATGAAACAGAGGGGGAAAGTTGCGTGTTCGCTATGCTAGGGATGCGTGGCGGATAAACAGGCTGCGTATTCAAATTTGTCTCGTCGTTCTGAGCAACTTTCATGTTGAAAATATTTTAATCCGAGTTACGGATTAAAAGATATGATTTTCTAAAGATTTTATTAATTTCTGAGATTTAATTAATTATTTAATTAATTCGAAAATGATTTAATGACATCAGCATGATGTCATGCTGACATCGGCTGTCAACAGAGTTGACTTGGTCAACCTGACATGTGGGTCCAGGGGGGGACCCACCTGTCATCCTCTAATTAGGTTAATTAGGGTTTAGGTTAATCTAATTACAGTTTAATTAAACTTAATTAATTCCTTAATTAATTAACTAATTAATTAATTATTATTATTATTATTTTATTTATTATTTTTCTTCTTCTTCTTTTTTATTAAAACGTTCTGGGGGTGGGGCCCCGTTGTCATAGGGCCACTGGGCCTTAGCGGATCGGGTGCGCCCGATCGGGCGGTGCGGGCGCAGGGACACCCGCACGCGAGGCCACCAGGGGCGAGGCGGGGCGCCAGAATCTGGCGAGGTAGGGGGGAAAGGGGCGGCCAACTCCGGCGAGCAGCGGGGCCGGGCAGCAGGGGGCTGTGGCCCGTGCGGGGAACGGCGGACGCGACGAAGCAGCAGCGGGCCGCGGCGGACAGAGGAGCAGGGGCGGGCGATGAGCTGCAGCGAGCAGGCGATCGCGGGACCATGGACACGCACTGGCCGGTCGGGAACGAGGTGCGAGATGCGGCCACGGGCGAGGGTGAGCGCGGCCGGATCCGTTCGATGCGGTGGTTGCAGGCATCAGCGAGCAGCGGAGAGGAGAAGAGGAGGCCGAGGGCCTCACCGTACGGTGTAGGGGCTAGGCAGCGGGTGACGAGGAGGAGGACGGGGACGACGTGGTGCGCGACGGCGAAGTCCGGCGGCGTCCGGGACGGCTTCGGGCGACGAGGTCGGGGTCGAGGCGGCGATGGTGGGGCGGCGCCGGGAGGAAGCAGAGGCGCCAGGAGGCCGGTCGGGGGGGCGGGTTGAGGAGGCGGTGTTGGGAGGCGATGAGGAGGCGCCGGCAGAGACGGGCAGCGCCGGCCGGTGACGGGGCGCAGGGATGAGGCGGCGGGGTCGAGGCGCCGTCTCCCCCGATCCAGATCGGGGAGGGGCGAGGGAGACGCGCGGGGGTGGGACGAGTGGGGGAGAGTGGGGATCGGGTGGGGGTTAGGGTTCCGGGGGGGTGGCCTTGTAGGCCAGAGAGGAGGGCCGGCTGGGCCGGCCGGTTGGCCCAGCGTGGGGGGGGGGCTTTCTGTTTTTTGTTAGTTTAGTTTTTCTCTTTTGTATTTTCTTTTCCTTTTATTTATTCTTTCCTGCTTTATTGTAGTTGCATTTTATTTTAGTAAAACATACACTTAGTATCTAAATTAGTATTACAACCTAGTCCATAGTCACAAAAAGTCTAGACCCCAAATAACTTAGTTTGACATTTTATTAATTATAAAAGTTATTCAAATTATCATTTTTACTACTGTTTTATTCATCTCATAGTATTTAAACATTTTATACATGTGTGGTTTTCCCCCATAATTATCTATGCAATATTTGGTTACTCCAAACATTTTAGTTTTAATATTTGAAAACTTTTATTGTTTGCCTATTTTTGAATTTGAATTTGAATCGGTTTCGAACTAACTCGAGATTAGCAACTAAACGAGGTGACGTGGCATCATTAACGTGAGATTACTGTAGCATGATTATCCGGGCGTCACTATGTCGTGACCTCATAGCAACTTCCACGACCCGAGAGCCGCCGCCGAGATGGCGCCGTCGTGGCCAGAGCCACGTGGCTCAAGGCCAAGCTCACCGTTGTGCTCAGCGCAGCACCAGGAGCCCGTAGCCACCACCAGCTCCTTCCGTGCACCGTAGCGTCGAATCCATCCACGCCCGAACTCCGGCGACCGCCAAGGTCGTCGCCGGCGTCGTTTCCGGCGTCCCCGTGTCCAACCACTTGCACCACTGGATGCGGCAGCTCCCCAGCTACGCGTAGCACGTCTCCACCGTCGATTTGGTCACCGGAGGACCAAATCCGAAGCTCTCCGGGCCTCGCCGGCGTCAGCGGCGAGTTTGACCCAGTTTGATCCTGGGTGGGCCCAGGTAGACCCCTGAGTCTATGACAGGTGGGGCCGGTCTGCTAACTAATTAGGATTAGTTTTAACTAATTTTAATTAAATCAGTCACTGACATGTGGGCCCAGGCCCCACTGACAGCTAATTAGTGTTAATCTAATCTGTTAATTAGCTGAGAGGCTGACAGAAGGGGCCCACCAGTCAGGTTTGACCTGGGCTGGCGCCTTTGACCTGCTGAGGTCAGCATGACGCAATGCTGACGCAGTAATGCATTTTCTGGATTTATTTTTATTCAGGAAATTCCAGAAAATGTTTAAAACTTCTAAAAATCATAGAAATTCAACCGTAACTCCAAATGAAATAATTTATATATGAAAAATTATCAGAAAAAATCAATCTATCCATCTGTAATGGTTTCATGCATGACAAAACAAGTTTACCTTGCTGTTTAAGCAGAATAAGGAAATGCACTATTAAGGCCATGTTTAATGAGCTAATATTTGAATCTTTGATTCAAATGAGTTCATTCCTTTCTATTAACTTGCATTAGGCCAAGACACATTCATATTGCCATGTCATAGCATGCATCATATTGTTGCATATCGTCATGTGTTGATTGTGTTCCGATGTGTTCTTCGTGGTAGGTTCTGCCTCCGAGGATATTCACGAGTATCCAACTGAAGGGCAGTATCCCACTACCACTCCATCAGCAAGCACCCCATTGATCATATCGATAAAATCACATGTTCTCGCCTCTGCTCTCATTTACTGCATTAAGACAACAGCGTTTCAAACTGCTGTGTGCTACGGTAGTTGAACCCTTATCCTCTGCATGAGCTGTCATTGCCACAGTAACTAGATGAAACCCACTAGCATGTGACGGAGTTGATTGAGCCATGTATGTGTTTCCTACCTTGCTATGCCTGCTATGCTTAGAGTTGTGTAGGTCTGGTTCATCTGGGTGATGGGCTAGAGTGAAATGATTATGTCGGTAATGTGAGGGATGTGTTGAACATGATTTGGTAAAGGTATCGATGAGAGGCCATGTAGGAGTACATGGTGGGTTGTTTCATTGAGGCCGTCCCTAAGAACTGAGATCTGTATGTGTGATTTAAGAATCAGCTACTACCATGCATTGGGATCCTTAATTGACCCTCTCGGCTTCTTAATCACCCTAGTACTCTGTCCAGGAGTTGCAATAGTTTCTGGTGTTTGTAGGTTATGTGTTGGCGGCCGTGCGTAGCGCTGACCCTAGGGGTGGGCTATGTTGCGGTAGATACACCGTGGCGGTGTACCGAGTCACCCGTTTGGTGTCTCGGGAACCCTGTTCACATCGTTCGGGGCCGTATGTGGAAACCTCGGCCGGACTCCCTGCGGATGGAACCTGGATAGGCGATAAACCTGGACTAGAGACTTGAGTGTTTAGGTAGGCCGTGGCCGACACCCTCGTTGGGCTTCCGCTTGAAGGTTGCCGAGTACATGTCGTGTAAACGCGGTAAGTGGTGAGCGTGTATGAAGAAGTACACCCCTGCAGGGTATACATCTATTCGAATAGCCGCGTCCGCGGTAAAGGACTACTTGGTTGCCTATACAGTTCATAGACAAGTTAATGGTATACTACTAAAAGACTCAAGATAAGTGTGAGTACCGAGGATGGCCTCTCGTAGGATGACGAGGGAGGATCCACGGTGGAGTATTGTGTTGGTGAGTAGTGGACTCGTGTGCGAAAACTATTTTACTGGTGAAGTTCCGTAGGATAGCTTAGCCAAGAGTCAAAGCTGGCTTGCTGCAATAACCCCACCACCTTCTTGAGAATAAGCATGTATAGTAGGTTCTGTTGTAAGACTTGCTGAGTACCTTTGTACTCATGTTTGCTTAATTACTGTTTTCAGACGACAACACCGCCCCCTCCGATGGGTTCTACGTAGACCTTGACGTCGACGAGTGACTAGCCACCCAGGTGGTGATCCTGGCCATGGAGGGCCCTATGTAGATAGACAGGCTTCGAGAAGCCTTCTTTCTTTCTAGTGTCTGTACTCAGACTAGTTGCTTCCGCATGTGCTTGTATGATTGTATGACTTGAGTGTCGGGTCATGTGACCCCTATCTGTATGAACCTGTTATGTATGGCTCTCTGGAGCCTTTAAATAAAGTACTTGAGTTGTAGAGTTTTGTTGTGATGCCATGTTGTATGTACTCATATCAGGCATATTGTGTGTATGATTGAAATGCTTGGTATGAGTGGGATCCGACAATCTAGTTGTTTATCCTTGGCAGCCCTTCTTATGGGGAAATGTAGTCTAGTGTTCCTCGAGCCATAGTAGTCCGCTACAGCCCGGTTCACCAGAGTCCTGCTAGCCCAGCACTACTGCTCAGGACACTTGACTGGCCGGCATGTGTTTCACTTCGTTCCTATGTCTGTCCCTTCGGGGAAATGTCACGTGGTGATATCCGGAGTCCTGTTAGCCCAGTGCTACAGCCCGGAATCACTCGCTGATGACCGACATGTTCGATGTGATTCATGTATGCCTGTCTCCATAGGTCTGTGCCGCTTTGGGTTCACGACTAGCCATGTCGGCCCGGGTTCTCTGTCATGTGGATGCTAGCGACACTATCATATACGTGAGCCAAAAGGCGCAAACGGTCCCGGGCCATGGTAAGGCGACACCCGTGGGATACCGTGCGTGAGGCCGCAAAGTGATATGAGGTGTTACCGGCTAGATCGATGTGAATTGGAATCGGGGTCCTGACACATATATACCAGGATCTTTCCAACATATTGTGCCTACCAAAGGATAAGGTGTAAAAAGGAAGGGTGAAAATCACCATAACTCTTATGCAATGTAGGAGATAAAAGTAAGAGATAGGCCCTTCGCAGAGGGAAGCAGAGGTTGGCATGCGCTTTTATGGTTGGATGAACAAAATCTTAATGCAAAAGAACGTCACTTTATATTGCCCCTTGTGATATGGACCTTTATTATGCAGTCTGTCGCTTTTATTACTTCCATATCACACGATCGTATAAAGTTTATTTCCTCCACACCAATCAATCATACATATTTAGAGAGCAATTTTTATTGCTTGCACCGATGACAACTTACTTGATGGATCTTACTCAATCCATAGGTAGATATGGTGGACTCTTATGGTAAGACTGGTTTGAGGGTGTTTGGAAGCACAAGTAGTATCTCTACTTGGTGCAATGAATTTGGCTAGCATGAGGGGGAAAGGCAAGCTCATCATGTTGGAAGATCCAAGACAATATAATTCATCTCAGATGTAAGAAAACATAACCCATTATGTTGTCTTCCTTGTCCAATGTCAACTCTTTAGCATGTCATATTTTAATGAGTGCTCACAATCATAAAAGATGTCCAAGATAGTATATTTATATGTGAAGACTTCTCTTTCTTTATTACTTCCTATTAATTGCAACGATGACCAAAACTATGTTTGTCAACCCTCAAGAACTTTTATTCATCATACTCTTTCTATGTGAGCTCATTACTCTCCATAAGACTCACATGATCTCTTCATTTCTTTTTATTTCTTTCTCTTTTCTTTTATTCACTTAGGATCATGGCAAAATAATCAAGCCCTTGACTCAACACTAATCTTTATTATATAGCTCACGGACTCGATTACATAGAAGGATAGTAAAGCAAAACTCACGACTAGATCATACTAAGAAGTTTTATTCTACTAGATCAAGATATTACCAAAAGGATCGAACTAAGAAAAAAGGTAAAGATAAAAGTGATGGTGATACGATACCGAGGTACTCCCCCAAGCTTGGCAGTTGCCAAGTGGAGTGCCCATACCCATGTGATTATGTCTCTCTTTTCGGGGATGGTGATGTGATACTCTTGGCAATGATGCCCCTCAAGATACGGTTCTCCTCCTCAAGCTTGTTGACTTGCTGCTTGAGGTCCATTATTTCCTTTCAGAGTTTTCCTATAATAGCCTAAGCTCCCTGCACCCAAGGGTGCTGCATAGCTGCGAGAGAACCAGTGACACTCTAACATTGGAGGGGATAACCGAGTTTGGAATAGCTGATCTCTGCAGTTCTCCCATTATGAATCCAGCTTGGAGGCGGGAAGTGACTTCTTGATCCTCTTCCATGGCATCTATCCTCTTCAAATCAGCCTCCATCTCTTCCTCCGTTGTTGGCCCAAAGGGGTCAACATGATTGTTTGTCATTGATCTCGGTGCCGGATGAGACACCCGTCTCTCCCCGACCGACTCTTGCGAAGACATCCTGCTCTAATCTGCAGCAGCAACAACTCTAAACACAAACAGGAGATAATTGTGTGATACGGGAGTCAAAACCTCTGGGAGATTATATAATGAATTTTTACCGGCCAAAATACATGTCGTGTACGAAAACGAAGTCCGGAGAGCACACGAGGTGCCCACGAGGTAGGGGGGCGCGCCCAGTAGGGTAGGGCACGCCCTCCACCCTCGTGGAGCTCTCGTGTCCTTCCCGGACTGCTGTTTATTTTTCTATTTTTCTAAATATTCCAAAACGGAGAAATATTGCCTTAAAAACTATTTTGGAGTCGGTTTACTTACCGTACCACATACCTATTCCTTTTCGGAGTCTGAAACGTTCCGGAAAGTGTCCCTTATGTATTCCTCTGGGGTTACAGTTACAATAACATTGGTTTCAACATTTATGGGATTACCTGAGATATAGTGTTTGATTCTTTGACCATTCACCACCTTCGGATTTGTGCCTTCGAAGTTGTTGATTTTTATGGCACCAGAACAATAGACCTCCTCGATAACGTAAGGACCTTCCCATTTAGAGAGAAGTTTTCCTGAAAAAAATCTTAAACGAGAGTTGTATAGCAATACATAATCACCTACATTAAACTCACGCTTTTGTATCCTTTCGTCATGCCATCTTTTAACTTTTTCTTTAAACAACTTGGCATTTTCGTAGGCTTGGGTTCTCCATTCATCAAGTGAGATAATATCAAATATCCTCTTCTCACCGGCAAGTTTAAAATCATAACTAAGTTCTTTAATAGCCCAATAAGCCTTGTGTTCTAGTTCGAGAGGTAAGTGACATGCTTTTCCATAGACCATTTTATACGGAGACATACCCATAGGATTTTTATATGCAGTTCTATAGGACCATAATGCACCATCAAGTTGCTTGGACCAATTCTTTCTAGACCTATTAACAGTCTTTTGCAAAATTAATTTGAGTTCTCTATTACTCAATTCTACTTGACCACTAGACTGAGGGTGATAAGGAGATGCAATTCTATGATTAACATCATATTTAGCAAGCATTTTACAGAAAGCACCATGAATAAAATGTGAACCACCATCAGTCATTAAATATCTAGGGACTCCAAATCTTGGAAAAATAACTTCTTTAAGCATTTTAATAGAAGTGTTATGATCAACACTACTAGTTGGAATAGCTTCTACCCACTTAGTAACGTAATCAACAGCAACTAAAATATGTGTATAACCATTAGAGGAAGGAAAAGGTCCCATATAGTCAAAGCCCCAAACATCAAATGGTTCAATAACAAGTGAATAATTCATAGGCATTTCTTGACGTCTACTGATATTACCAATTCTTTGACATTCATCACAAGATAAGACAAACTTACAGGCATCCTTGAAGAGAGTAGGCCAATAAAAACCAGATTGCAGTACCTTATGTGTAGTTCTATCTCCAGCATGGTGTCCTCCATAAGCTTCGGAGTGACACTTGCGTAGGATCTGTTCCTGTTCATGCTCAGGTACACAACGTCTAATAACACCATCTACTCCTTCTTTATAAAGATGTGGGTCATCCCAAAAGTAATGCCTCAAATCATAAAAGAACTTTTTATTTTGCTGGTATGTGAAACCAGGTGGTATAAACTTAGCAACAATATAATTAGTAGAATCAGCATACCATGGAGCAGTATGAGAAGTATTTATGACATTTAATTGTTCATCGGGAAAGCTATCATCAATAGGTAGTGGGTCATCAAGCACATTTTCTAACCTAGACAAGTTGTCTGCAACGGGGTTCTCAGCTCCTTTTCTATCAACAATATGTAAATCAAATTCTTGTAGCAAGAGAACCCATCTAATAAGTCTAGGTTTAGCATCTTTCTTTTCCATAAGATATTTAATAGCAGCATGATCAGTGTGAATAGTTACTTTAGAATCAACAATATAAGGTCTAAACTTATCACAAGCAAATACAACTGCTAAGAATTCTTTTTCAGTAGTAGCATAATTTCTTTGAGCATTGTCTAGAGTTTTACTAGCATATTGAATAACATTTAGTTTCTTATCAACTCTTTGTCCTAGAACAGCACCTACAGCATAATCACTAGCATCACACATAATTTCAAAGGGTAAAATCAGGTGACTGAACAATAGGTGCAGAGATCAATGCTTTCTTAAGTATTTCAAATGCTTCTACACAATCATCATCAAAGACAAATGGTATATATTTTTGTAATAAATTGGTCAGAGGCCAAGAGATTTTCGAGAAGTCCTTAATGAACCTCCTATAAAAACCGGCATGACCAAGGAAACTTCTTATACCTTTAATGTCCTTGGGACATGGCATCTTTTCAATAGCATCAACCTTGGCTTTATCAACTTCAATACCTCTTTCAGAAACTTTATGCCCCAAGACAATACCTTCATTAACCATAAAGTGGCACTTTTCCCAATTCAAGACAAGATTAGTTTCTTCACATCTCTGCAAAACTCGATCAAGGTTGCTCAAGCAATCATCAAAAGAAGATCCATAGACGGAAAAGTCGTCCATGAAAACCTCACAAATCTGTTCACAAAAGTCAGAGAATATAGCCATCATGCATCTTTGAAAGGTAGCAGGTGCATTACATAAACCAAAAGGCATACGTCTATAAGCAAAAGTACCAAAAGGGCATGTAAAGTAGTCTTTGATTGATCTTTGGCTGACACAAGTATTTGAGAGAAACCAGAATAACCATCTAGAAAGCAAAAATGTGTATGTTTGGACAATGTTTCTAGCATTTGATCGATAAAAGGTAAGGGGTAATGATCCTTTTTAGTAGCCTTATTTAATTTGCGGAAACCAATTACCATCCTATAACCTGCAATAATTCTTTGAGGGATCAATTCATCTTTATCATTAGGAACAACAGTAATACCTCCCTTCTTAGGGACACAATGGACAGGGCTTACCCACTGACTATCAGCAATGAGATAAATTATATCTGCCTCAAGGAGCTTTAGTATTTCCTTTCTTACCACTTCTTTCATTTTAAGATTCAGCCGGCGTTGATGATCACGAACTGGTTTAGCATCTTCTTCCAAATTAATTTTATGTTGACGTAGAGTGGGACTAATGACCTTAAGATCATCAAGAGTATACCCAATAGCAGCATGGTGCTTCTTCAGAGTTTTCAATAATCTCTCTTCCTCATGCTTTGAAAGGTTAGCACTAATAATAACATGATATATCTTTTTCTCATCAAGGTAAGCATATTTAAGAGTATCAGGTAATGGTTTAAGCTCAAACACGGGATCACCCTTGGGTGGAGGAGGATCCCCTAGGATTTCAACAGGTAAATTGTTTTTCAGAATAGGTTCCCATTTAAAGAATAATTCATCTAATTCCCTTCTTTCTTTCATTCATAAACATATCATTTTCATGGTCTAGCAAATATTGTTCTAAAGGATCACTAGGAGGTACGGCAATAGAAGCAAGACCAATAATTTCATCCTTACTAGGTAATTCTTCTTCGCGGTGTTGTCTACTAAATTCAGAAAAATTAAATTCATGAGTCATATCATCTAAACCGATAGTAACAACATCTCTTTTGCAATATATGGTAGCATTAACAGTGTTCAATAAGGGTCTACCAAATATAATGGGACAAAAGCTATCTTGTGGGGAACTAAGAACAATAAAATCAGCATGATATTTAGTTTTCCCACACAAGACTTCAACATCTGTAACAATTCCCATCGGTGAAATAGTATCTCTATTGGCAAGTTTAGTTGTAACATCAATTTCTTCTAACTCAATAGGTGCAATATCATGCATAATTTCTCTATAAAGGCTAATAGGTATTGCACTAGCACTAGCACCCATATCACATAAGCCATGATAACAATGATCTCCTATTTTAACAGAAATAACAGGCATGCCTACCACAGGTCTAGGTTTATCTTTATCACGGGGTTTAGCAATTCTAGCAGTTTCATCACAGAAATAAATAACATGCCCATCAATATTATCAGACAAGAGATCTTTAATGATAGTAATATTAGGTTCAACTTTAACTTGCTCAGGAGGTGTATATGTTTTAATATTGCTTTTACGAACCACAGTTGAAGCTTTAGCATGATCCTTTATCCTGACAGGGAAAGGTGGTTTCTCAACATAAGAAGTAGGAACAATAGGATCATTATAAGTGATAGTCTTTTCTTCAACTTTAATAGGTGCAACTACTTTTACTTCTATGGGAGGATGATATTTAAACCACTTCTCCTTGGGCAGATCAACATAGGCAGCAAAAGATTCACAGAAAGAGGCTACTATCTCAGAGTCAAGTCCATATTTAGTGCTAAATTTACGAAAAATATCGGTATCCATAAAAGATTTAACACAATCAAAACTAGGTGTCATACCTAACTCCTTACCATTGTCGAGGTCCCAATCTTCAGATTTACGTTTAATTCTTTCCAATAAATCCCATTTGAATTCAATAGTATTCATCATAAAAGAGCCAGCACAAGAAGTATCAAGCATGGTGCGATTGTTACCAGAAAACCGAGCATAATTTTTTTGAATAATCATTTCTCTTGAGAGCTCATGATTGGGGCATGAATATAACATTGACTTAAGCCTCCCCCAAGCTTGAGCGATGCTTTCTCCTTCACAAGGCCAAAAATTATATATATAATTGCGATCACGATGAACAAGATGCATAGGATAAAACTTCTGATGAAATTCCAATTTCAATCGTTTGTAATTCCAAGACCTCATATCATCACATAGCCTATACCATGTTGATGCATCTCCCCTCAAAGATAAAGGGAAGACCTTCTTCTTAGCAACATCTCCGGGTACACCTGCAAGCTTAAATAATCCACAAACTTCATCCACATATATCAAATGTTCATCAGGATGTTTTGTTCCATCTCCTAAAAAAAGATTAGCTAGCAGTTTTTCTATCATACCCGAAGGAACTTCAAAGCAAGCATTTTCATTTTCAGTAGGTCGAGGAGCAACTCTTTGCTCTACTGGTCGGGATGAAGATACCCCGAACAAGCCCCTCAGAGGATTACTTTCCATGGTAACAAGTGACAGTAAATTTCAGCACACTATATAAATTTTTCCTTACCAAATTCCACCTACCAAAGGCGCTTCACTCCCCGGCAACGGCGCCAGAAAAGATTTTTGATGACCCACAAGTATAGGGGATCTATCGTAGTCCTTTAGATAAGTAAGAGTGTTGAACCCAACGAGGAGCAGAAGGAAATGATAAGCGGTTTCCAGCAAGGTATTCTCTGCAAGTACTGAAATAAGTGGTAACAGATAGTTTTGTGATAAGATAATTTGTAACGAGCAACAAGTAACAAAAGTAAATAAGGTGCAGCAAGGTGGTCCAATCCTTTTTGTAGCAAAGGACAAGCCTGGACAAACTCTTATAAGATGTAAAGCGCTCCCGAGGACACACGGGAATATCATCAAGCTAGTTTTCATCACGTTCATATGATTCGCGTTCGGTACTTTGATAATTTGGTATGTGGGTGGACCGGTGCTTGGGTACTGCCCTTACTTGGACAAGCATCCCATTTATGATTAACCTCTATTGCAAGCATCCGCAACTACAACAAAAGTATTAAGGTAAACCCAACCATAGCATGAAACATATGGATCCAAATCAGCCCCTTACGAAGCAACACATAAACTATGGTTTAAGCTTCTGTCACTCTAGCAACCCATCATCTACTTATTACTTCCCAATGCCTTCCTCTAGGCCCAAATAATGGTGACGTGTCATGTAGTCGACGTTCACATAACACCACTAGAGGAGAGACAACATACATCTCATCAAAATATCGAACGAATACCAAATTCACATGACTACTAATAGCAAGACTTCTCCCATGTCCTCAGGAACAAAAGTAACTACTCACAAAGCATAAACATGTTCATAATCAGAGGGGTATTAATATGCATATAGGATCTGAACATATGATCTTCCACCAAATAAACCAACTAGCATCAACTACAAGGAGTAATTAACACTACTAGCAACCTACTAGCACCAATCCCGGACTTAGAGACAAGAATCAGATACAAGAGATGAACTAGGGTTTTGAGATGAGATGGTGCTGATGAAGATGTTGATGGAGATTGCCCTTTCCCGATGAGAGGAGCATTGGTGGTGACGATGGCGATGATTTCCCCCTCCGGGAGGGAAGTTTCCCCGGCACAACAGCTCCGCCAAAGCCCTAGATTGGTTCCGCCTCGTGGCGGCGGAGTTTCGTCCGAGAAGATGGCTTATGATTGTTTTCCCACCGAAAGACTCCATATAGCAGAAGATGGCCACCAGGGGGCCCACGAGGTAGGGGGGCGCGCCCCCACCCTCATGGGCAGGGTGTGGCCCCCCTGGTGAAGTTCTTGCTCTCAGTATTTTTTTATATATTTGGAAAACATCTTCCGTGAAGTTTCAGGACTTTTGGAGTTGTGCAGAATAGGTCACTAATATTTGCTCCTTTTCCAGCCCAGAATCCCAACTGCCGGCATTCTCCCTCTTTATGTAAACCTTGTAAAATAAGAGAGAATAGGCATAAGTATTGTGACATAATGTGTAATAACAGCCCATAATGCAATAAATATCGATATAAAAGCATGATGCAAAATGTACGTATCACCACCCTTGAGGCCTTTCTCTCCTTTCCCGTATGGCCCATTAAGGCCCAATACAAATTCCCGTAACTCTCCGGTACTCCAAAAAATACCTGAGTCATTCGGAACCTTTTCGATGTCTGAATATAGCCTTCCAATATATAGATCTTTACGTCTCGACCATTTCGAGACTCCTCGTCATGTCCCAGATCTCATTAGGGACTCTGAACAAACTTCGGTCATCAAATCACATAACTCATAATACAAATCGTCACAGAACGTTAAGCGTGAGGACCCTATGGGTTCGAGAACTATGTAGACATGACCGAGACACATCTCCGGTCAATAACCAATAGCAGAACCTGGATGCTCATATTGGCTCCTACATATTCTACGAAGATCTTTATCTGTCAAACCGCATAACAACATACGTTGTTCCCTTTGTCATCAGTATGTTACTTGCCCGAGATTCGATCGTCGGTATCTCAATACATAGTTCAATCTCGTTACCGCAAGTCCCTTTACTCGTTTCATAATGCAACATCCTGTAATTAACTCATTAATCACATTGCTTGCAAGGCTTATAGTGATGTGCATTACCGAGAGGGCCCAGAGATACCTCTCTGATACACGGAGTGACAAATCCTAATCTCGATCTATGCCAACTCAACAAACACCATCGGAGACACCTGTAGAGCATCTTTATAATCACCTAGTTACGTTGTGATGTTTGATAGCACACAAGGAGTTCCTTCGGTATTCGGGAGCTGCATAATCTCATAGTCTGAGGAACATGTATAACTCATGAAGAAAGCAGTAGCAATGAAACTGTAACGATCATAATGTTAAGCTAACGAATGGGTCTTGTCCATCACATCATTCTCTAATGATGTGATCCCGTTCATCAAATGACAACACATGTCCATGGCTAGGAAACTTAACCATCTTTGCTTAACGAGCTAGTCAAGTAGAGGAATACTAGGGACACTCTGTTTGTCTATGTATTCACACATGTACTAAGTTTCCGGTTAATATAATTCTAGCTTGAATAATAAACATTTATCATGATATAAGGAAATAGAAATAACAACTTTATTATTGCCTCTAGGGCATATTTCCTTCACTAGTTCACATCACAATGTTTTGCTTGTGAGAGAAGTTTAGTCAACGGATCTGTCACATTCAGATTCGTATGTATTTTGCAAATTTTCTATGTCTACAGTGCTCTACATGGAGCTACTCTAGCTAATTGCTCCCACTTCCAATATGTATCCAGATCGAGACTTGGAGTCATTTGGATTAGTGTCAAAGCTTGCATTGACGTAACTTTTTACGAGGAACTCTTTATCTTTATCACCTCCATAACTAAGAAATATTTCCTTATCCTCTTAGGTAACTAAGGATAACTTTGACCGCTGTCTAGTGATCCACTCCTGGATCACTATCGTACCCCCTTGCCAAACTCATGGTAAGGTACATAGTAGGTCTGGTACACAGCATAGCATAATTTATAGAACCTATGGCTGAGGCATAGGGAATGACTTTCATTCTCTCTCTATATTCTGCCGTGGTCGGGTTTTGAGTCTTACACAACTTCACACCTTGTAACACAGGTAAGAACCCTTTCTTTGACTGATCCATTTTGAACTCCTTCAAAATCTAGTCAATGTATATGCTTTGTGAAAGTCCTATCAAGCATCTTGATCTATCTCTATAGATCTTGATGCTCAATATACAAGCAGCTTCACCGAGGTCTTTTATTGAAAAAAATCTTATTCAAGTATCCTTTTATGCTATACAGAAATTCTATATCATTCTCGATCAACAATATGTCATCCACATATAATATCAGAAATGCTATAGAGCTCCCACTCACTTTCTTGTAAATACCGGCTTCTCTAAAAGTCTATATAAAACCATATGCTTTGATCACCTCATCAAAGCATATATTCCAACACCGAGATGCTTGCACCAGTCCATAAATGGACCGCTATAGCGTGCGCGGTTTGTTAGCACCTTTAGGATCGACAAAACCTTCTCGTTGCATCATATACAAACTCTTCTTTAAGATATCCATTAAGGAATGTAGTTTTGACATCCATTTGCCAGATTTCATAAAGTGCGGCAATTGCTAAGATGATTCAGACAGACTTAAGCATCAGTACGAGTGAGAAAATGTCATTGTAGTCAACACCTTGAACTTGTCGACAACATTTTTGCGACAAGTCGAGCTTTGTAGATAGTAACACTATCAACAATGTCCATCTTCCTCTGGGAGATCCATTTATTCTCAATGGCTTGGCGATCATCGGGCAAGTCCATCAAAGTCCACACTTTGGTCTCATACATGGATCCTATCTCAGATTTCATGGCATCAAGCCATTTATCGGAATCTGGGCTCATCATCGCTTCCTCATCATTCATAGGTTCATCATGGTCTAGTAACATGACTTCCAGAACAGGATTACCGTACCACTCTGGTGCCGAACATGCTCTGGTTGACCTACGAGGTTCGGTAGTAACTTGATCTGAAGTTCCATGATCATTATCATTAGCTTCCTCTCTAGTTGGTGTAGGCATCACTGGAACCGATTTGAGAGAAGGTACAATTACCTCATCAAGTCCTACTTTACTCCCACTCACTTCTTTCGAGAGAAACTCCTTCTCTAGAAAGGATCCATTCTTACCAACAAATATCTTGCCTTCGGATCTGTGATAGAAGGTGTACCCAACAGTTTATTTTGGGTATCCTATGAAGACGCATTTCTCTGATTTGGGTTCGAGCTTATCAGGCTGAAGCTTTTTCACATAAGCATCGCAACATCAAATTTTAAGAAATGTCAGCTTAGGTTTCTTGCCAAACCATAGTTCATATGGTGTCGTCTCAATGGATTTAGGCAGTGCCCTATTTAACGTGAATGCAGCTGTCTCTAATGCATAACCCCGAAATGACAGTGGTAAATTGGTAAGAGACATCATAGATCGCACCATATCTAATAAAGTACGGCTATGACATTCGGACACACCATTACGCTGTGGTGTTCCAGGTGGCATGAGTTGTGAAACTATTCCACATTGTTTTAAATGAAGGAAAAACTCGTAACTCAAATATTTGCCTCCGCGATCAGATCGTAGAAACTTTATTTTCTTGTTACGATGATTCTCAACTTCACTCTGAAATTATTTGAACATTTCAAATGTTTCAGACTTGTGTTTCATTAAGTAGATATACCCATATCTGCTCAAATCATCTATGAAGGTTAGAAAATAACGATACCCGTCATGAGCCTCAACACTCACCGGACCACATACGTTGGTATGTATTATTTCCAATAAGTCAGTGGCTCACTCCATTGTTCCGGAGAATGGAGTCTTAGTCATCTTGCCCATGAGACATGGTTCGCAAGCATCAAATGATTCATAATCAAGTGATTCCAAAAGTCCATCCGCATGGACTTTCTTGATGCGCTTTACACCAATATAACCTAAACGGCAGTGCCACTAGTATGTTGCACTATCATTATCAACTTTGCATCTTTTGGCATCAATATTATGAATATGTGTATCACTACGATCGAGATTCAATAAACCATTCACCTTGGGTGTATGACCACAGAAGGTTTTATTCATGTAAACAGAATAACAATTATTTTTTGACTTAAATGAATAACCATATTGCAATAAACATGATCCATTCATATTATGCTCAAAGCAAACACCAAATGACATTTATTTTAGGTTCAACACTAATCCCGAAGGTAAAGGGAGTGTGCTATGGTGATCTTATCAACCTTGGAATCACTTCCAACACACATCGTCACCTCGCCCTCAATTAGTTTCTGTTCATTTTGTAACTCCTGTTTCGAGTTACTAATCATAGCAACTGAACCAGTATCAAATACCCAGGGGATACTACGAACACTAGTAAAGTACACATCAATAACATGTATATCGTATATACTTTGTTTGCTTTGCCATCCTTCTTATCCGCCAAGTATTTTGGGGAAGTTCCGCTTCCAGTGACCATTTCCTTTGCAGTAGAAGCACTCAGTTTCAAGCTTGGGTCTAGCTTTGGGCTTCTTCATGGGAGTGGTAGCTTGCTTGCCATTCTTCTTGAAGTTACCTTTCTTTCCCTTGCCCTTTTACTTGAAACTAGTGGTCTTGTCAACCATCTACACTTGATGCTTTTCTTGATTTCTACCTTCGCCGGTTTCAGTACCGTTTTCGTCATCCCTTGCATATTATAGTTCATCACAAAGTTCCAGTAACTTGGTGATAGTGACTAGAGAACTCTGTCAATCACTATCTTATCTGGAAGATTAACTCCCACTTGATTCAAGCCATTGTAGTACTCAGACATTCTGAGCACATGCTCACTGGTTGAGCTATTTTCCTCCCTCTTGTAGGCAAAATACTTGTCAGAGGTCTCATACCTCTCGACTCGGGCATGAGTCTGAAATACCAATTTCAGCTCTTGGAACATCTTATATGCTCCTTCGTGTTCAAAACATTTTCGAAGTCTCGGTTCTAAGCCGTAAAGCATGGCGCACTAAAATATCAAGTAGTCATCATACCGAGC
Source organism: Triticum urartu (assembly GCF_003073215.2). Classification (NCBI taxonomy): domain Eukaryota; kingdom Viridiplantae; phylum Streptophyta; class Magnoliopsida; order Poales; family Poaceae; genus Triticum; species Triticum urartu. The sequence continues at coordinate 597,428,739 of NC_053023.1, read as the reverse complement.
TTGCATCAAGGACATAATTCTTCTATGCAGCAATGAGGATAATCCTCAGATCATGGACCTAGTCCACATCATTGCCACTATCATCTTTCAACTTATTTTTCTCTAGGAGCATATCAAAAATAAACGGGGAGCTATAACGTGAGCTATTGATCTACAACATAATTTGCAAATACTATCATGACTAATTTCATGATAAATTAAAGTTCAATTAATCATATTACTTAGAACTCCCACTTAGATAGACATCCCTCTAGTCATCTAAATGATCATGTGATCCATATCAACTAAACCATGTCCGATCATCACATGAGATGGAGTAGTTTTCAATGGTGGACATCACTATGTTGATCATATCTACTATATGATTCACGTTCGACCTTTCGGTCTCAGTGTTTCGAGGCCATATCTGCATATGCCATGCTCGTCAAGTTTAACCCGAGTATTCTGCACGTGCAAAACTGTCTTGCATCCGTTATATGTGAACGTAGAGCTTATCACACCCAATCATCACGTGGTGTCTCGTCACGACGAACTGTAGCAACGGTGCATACTCAGGGAGAACACTTATACCTTGAAATTTAGTGAGGGATCATCTTGTGCCTAAGAAAAATAAGATGCATAAAGGATAAACATCACATGCAATCAAAATAAGTGATATGATATGGCCATCATCATCTTGTGCCTATGATCTCCATCTCCAAAGCACATTCATGATCACCATCGTCACCGACTTGACACCTTGATCTCCATCGTAGCATTGTTGTCGTCTCGCCAACTATTGCTTCTACTACTATCGCTTCCGCTTAGTGATAAAGTAAAGCAATTAAATGGTGATTGCATTTCATACAATAAAGCGACAACCATAAGGCTCCTGCCAGTTGCCGATAACTTTTACAAAACATGATCATATCATACAACAATTTATATTTCATCACGTCTTGACCATATCACATCACAAAATGCCCTGCAAAAATAAGTTAGACGGCCTCTACTTTGTTGTTGCAAGTTTTATGTGGCTGCTACGGGCTTCTAGCAAGAACCGTTCTTACCTACACATCAAAACCACAATGATTTTTTGTCAAGTGTGCTATTTTAACCTTCAATAAGGACCGGGCATAGTCAAACTCGATTCAACTAAAGTTGGAGAAACAGATACCCGCCAGCCACCTGCGTGCAAAGCACGTCCTTAGAACCAGTCTCATGAATGCGGTCATGTAATGTCGGTCCGGGCCGCTTCATCGAATAATACCGCTGAAGCAAAGTAAGACGTTGCTGGTAAGAAGTATGACTATTATCGCCCACAACTCATTGTGTTTGACTCATGCATATAACATCTACGCATAGACCTGGCTCTGATACCACTGTTGGGGAATGCAGTATTTCAAAAAAATTCTTACGATCACGCAAGATCTATCTAGGAGATGCATAGCAATGAGAGGGGAGAGTGTGTCCATGTACCCTCATAGACCGAAAGCATAAGAGTTTAGTAACGCGGTTGATGTAGTCGAACGTATTCACGATCCAACTGATCCAAGTACCGAACGTTCGGCACCTCTGTGTTCTGCACACGTTCAACACGATGACGTCCCTCGAGATCTTGATCCAGTTGAGGACGAGGGAGAGTTCCGTCAGCACGACGGCGTGGCGATGGTGATGATGAAGTTACCTGCGCAGGGCTTCGCCTAATCACTACGACGATATGACCGAGGTGGTAAACTGTGGAGGGGGGCACCGCACATGGCTAAGAGATGTCTGTTGTCCTTTTGGGTGCCCCCCGTCTCCGTGTATAAAGGGGGGAGGAGGAGGTGGCCGGCCTAGGGGGCGCGCCATAAGGGGGGAGTCCTACTTGGACTCCTAGTCCAAGTAGGATCCGGCCCCCTCCTTGATAACCCACAAGTATAGGGGATCGCAACAGCTTTCGAGGGTAGAGTATTCTACCCAAATTTATTGATTCGACATAAGGGGAGTCAAAGAATATTCTCAAGTATTAGCAGCTGAGTTGTCAATTCAACCACACATGGAAACTTAGTATCTGCAGCAAAGTGTTTAGTAGCAAAGTAATATGATATTGATGGTAACGTAACAAAAGTGTAATGAAAGCAAAGTAATGTTTTTGGTGTTTTGTAGTGATTGTAACAATAGCAACGGGAAAGTAAATAAGCGTAAACTAGTATATGGAAAGCTCGTAGGCATCGGATCAGTGATGGATAATTATGCCGGATGCGGTTCATCATGTAACAATCATAACATAGGGTGACACAAAAACTAGCTCCAGTTCGTCAATGTAATGTAGGCATGTATTCCGAATATAGTCATACGTGCTTATGGAAAAGAACTTGCATGACATCTTTTGTCCTACCCTCCCGTGGCAGCGGGGTCCTAATGGAAACTAAGGGATATTAAGGCCTCCTTTTAATAGAGAACCGGAACAAAGCATTAGCACATAATGAATACATGAACTCCTCAAACTACGGTCATCACTGGTAAGCATCCCGATTATTGTCACTTCGGGGTTAACGGATCATAACACATAATAGGTGAGTATAGACTTGCAAGATAGGATCTAGAACTCTCATATATTGATGAAAACATAATAGGCTCAGATCTGAAATCATGGCACTCGGGCCCTAGTGACAAGCATTAAGCATAGCAAAGTCATAGCAACATCAATCTCAGAACACAGTGGATACTAGGGATCAAACCCTAACAAAACTAACTTGATTACATGGTGAATCTCATCCAACCCATCATCGTCCAGCAAGCCTACGATGGAATTACTCACGCACGGCGGTGAGCATCCTGAAATTGGTGATGGAGGATGGTTGATGATGACGACGGCGACAAATCCCCCTCTCCGGAGCCCCGAACGGACTCTAGATCAGCCCTCCCGAGAGGTTTTAGGGCTTGGCAGCGGCTCCGTATCGTAAAACACGATGATTTCTTCTCCCCGAAAGCAGTTATATACAGTTGGAGTTGGAGTCGGGGGGTCTCCAGGGGGCCCACAAGATAGGGGGGCGCGCCCTAGGGGGGCGCCCCCACCCTCGTGAGAAGGGTGTGGCCCCCCTGGTCTTCATCTTTGGCGAGGATTTTTTATTATTTATTGTAAGATATTCCGTGGAGTTTCAGGTCATTCTGAGAACTTTTGTTTTGTGCACATAAAACAACATCATGGCAATTCTGCTGAAAACATCGTCAGTCCGGGTTAGTTCCATTTAAATCATACAAGTTAGAGTCCAAAACAAGGGCAAAAGTGTTTGGAAAAGTAGATACATTGGAGACGTATCAACTCCCTCAAGCTTAAACCCTTGCTTGTCCTCAAGCAATTCAGTTGACAAACTGAAAGAAATAAAGAAAAACTTTTACAAACTCTGTTTGCTCTTGTTGTTGTAAATATGTCAAGCTAGCATTCAAGTTTTCAGCAAAGATTATAACTGACCACATTTGCAATAATTCTCAGGTCTCATGATTACTCATATCAATAACATAATCAACTAGCAAGCCATAATAATAAATCTCGGATGACAACACTTTCTCAAAACAATCATAATATGATATAACAAGATGGTATCTCGCTAGCACTTTCTGAGACCGCAAAACATAAATGCAGAGCACCTTTAAAGATCAAGGACTGACTAGACATTGTAATTCATGGTAAAAGAGATCCAATCATAGTCAAACCCAATGTAAATTAACAGCAATGAATGCAAATAACAGATGCGCTCTCCAGCTAGTGCTTTTTAATAAGAGGGTGATGACTCAACATAAAGGTAAATAGATAGGCCCTTCGCAGAGGGAAGCGGGGATTTGTAGAGGTGCCAGAGCTCAGTTTTAAAATAGAGGTGAATAACATTTTGAGTGGTATACTTTCATTGTGAACATAACAACCAAGAGATGGCGATATCTTCCATGCTACACACATTATAGGCGATTCCCAAACAGAATGGTAAAGTTTATACTCCCCCTCCACCAACAAACATCAATCCATGGCTTGCTCGAAACAACGAGTGCCTCCAACATACATCAGGTCCCAGGGGGAGTTTTGTTTGCAATTACTTTGATTTAGTTTGCATAAAGCATGGGACTGGGCATCCCGGTGACTAGCCCTTTATCTCGTGAGTGAGGAGCGGAGTCCACTCCTCTTGAGAATAACCCTCCTAACATGGAAGATACATACATCCCTAGTTGATACATGAGCTATTCGAGCATACAAAACAGGATGATTATTTGAAGGTTTAGAGTTTGGCACATACAAATTTACTTGGAACGGCAGGTAGATACCGCATATAGGAAGGTATAGTGGACTCATGTGGAATAACTTTGGGGTTTAAGGAGTTTGGATGCACAAGCAGTATTCCCGCTTAGTACAGGTGAAGGCTAGCAAAATACTGGGAAGCGACCAACTAGAGAGCGACAATAGCCATGTACATGCATTAAAATTAATGAACATTGGATGCAAGCATGAGTAGGATATAATACACCATGAACATAAATATCGTGAAGGCTATGTCGATTTGTTTCAACTACATGCGTGAACATGTGCCAAGTCAAGTCACTTAAATCATTCAGAGGAGGATACCACCCTATCATACCACATCATAACCATTTTAATAGCATGTTGGCACGCAAGGTAAATCATTATAACTCATAGCTAATCAAGAATGGCACAATCAACTATGATCTCTAATTGTCATTGCAAACATGTTTATTCATAACAAGCTGAATCAAGAACGATGAAATCATCATATTTACAAAAACAAAAGAGGTCGAGTTCATACCAGCTTTTCTCATCTCAGTCAGTCCATCATATATCATCATAATTGCCTTTCACTTGCACGACCGAACGATGTGAATAATAATAAGAGTGCACATGCATTGGACTAAGCTAGAATCTGTGAGCATTCAATAAACAGGAGAAGACAAGGCAATATGGGCTCTTTTGTCAGATAAACAATAATGCATGTAAGAGTCACTTCGACAATTTAATCATGGTCTTCTCCTACTGACCCCCAAAGAAAAGAAAAGAAATAAAACTATTTACACGGGAAAGCCCCCAACAAGAAAAAGAAGAACGGGAAATATTTTTGGGTTTTCTTTTTAATTACTACTACAAGCATGGAAAGTAAATTAATTAAAAGCTACAACTATTTTTTTTTGGTTTTTCTGTTTATTAATCACACAAGAAGAAAGCATAAAAGAAAATAAACTAGCATGGATGATACAATGAAAAAGTATGAGCACCGACATCTAGCAATGAGTGTATGTGAACATAAATGTAATGTCGGTGAGAAATACGTACTCCCCCAAGCTTAGGCTTTTGGCCTAAGTTGGTCTATGGCCACGGCTGGCCTGGCTGATATCCATAATAATAGTTGTTGGGGTCGTACTGTGATGCAGCGGCTATCGCCTCCTGAGCTGCAGTGTGGTGACGAGCGGCCTCCGCTCTCCTCTCGTACTCATCTGCCTCCTCTCTGGTGATAGTATATCCTCCTCTTGCCTGATAATCAAAGAAAGCAGGAGCAGGGAGAGTAATATGGACAGCACGACGTCTGTCAAAGATTAGTCGGTACTGGAGAGGTGATTCGTTCCTCTCGACAAAATGGTGGGAAACCATAGAATCAAAATCTAAATAAGCAGGAGGCAACTCCATGTCTCCTTCACCAATGTCTATCTCAAGAAATTTAGCTAAGCGGGTTGCCTAAATTCCTCCAAAGAAATCTCCATTACGTCTATTATGATGCAACCTACGAGCTACAATGGTTGCCATATGATAAGATTGGTCTCCTGACACAGCACTCCTGAGAATGCTAAGGTCAGGGACACACATGTGACATGCTTCATCCTTAGCATTTATGCACCTACCTATGAAGAGAGCAAAATAATGTATAGCAGGAAAGTGAATGCTCCCTATGGTAGCTTGCGTTATATCTCTGGATTCCCCTACAGTTATACTAGCAAGAAAATTTCTAAATTCAGATTTAGGGGGATCCCTAACACTACCCCATTGTTGAAGTTTGCAAGCAAAAGTGAAATCCTCTAAGTCCATGGTATAAGATTTGTCATAAAGATCAAACATGACTGAAGGAGTGTCGTGTCAAAACCGGCGGATCTCGGGTAGGGGGTCCCGAACTGTGCGTCTAGGCCGGATGGTAACAGGAGGCAAGGGACACAAAGTTTTACCCATGTTCGGGCCCTCTCGATGGAGGTAAAACCCTACATCCTGCTTGATTAATATTGATGATATGGGTAGTACAAGAGTAGATCTACCACGAGATCGGAGAGGCTAAACCCTAGAAGCTAGCCTATGGTATGATTGTTGTCTATGTTGTCCTATGGACTAAAACCCTCCGGTTTATATAGACACCGGATGGGGTTAGGGTTACACAAAGTCGGTTACAATGGTAGGAGATCTACATATCCGTATCGCCAAGCTTGTCCTCCATGCCAAGGAAAGTCCCTTCCGGACACGGGACGAAGTCTTCAATCTTGTATCTTCATAGTCCAGGAGTCCGGCCGAAGGTATAGTTCGGCTATCCGGACACCCCCTAATCCAGGACTCCCTCAGTAGCCCCCGAACCAGGCTTCAATGACGATGAGTCTGGCGTGTAGATTGTCTTCGGCATTGCAAGGCGGGTTCTCCTCCAAATTCCATGTACCTGTTTGAATAAAGTCCGGTTTCTTGTAGATGTTGCGCTCCTCGGCTTCTACGCCCAATAATGGCCGCTTCCCACATGTCAAACGAATATGAAAAGTCTGAGTGTTTTTACATTCACACCCCTAGCCGCGTAAATGAGCTGCCCTATTTAAGGGGACGAGGATTTAGATCCAATCCACACCTTCTCCCCTCCGCGAGTGTTCATCAGAGCGCATCCGACAAAGGTCCATTCCATCATGGCCAGCCGTCACAATTCCTCCTCTCGCCCTTCCAGCCCTAAGCCCGGATATTGGGAGAGATGTTCCATCCCGCATAGCGAGCTAGTGACACTCCAGACCAAGGGATTTCTCCCCCGGCCTATATGGTCCCGGTTCGAGCCGGTCTTGCCATCTACAGCGGCGGAGAGCAAGCAGAGAATGCCCCTAATCCCTCCAAAGGAGAGCAGGTGTGCCTCATCCCTTACTTAATAAGGGGGCTCAGATTTCCAATCCATCCATTTCTCCGGGGGTTGCTGGAGTTCTACGGCCTCCAGCTACATAATCTCACGCCTGCCTCAGTACTGCATATCGCGGGCTTTGTAGCCCTCTGCGAGCTGTTCTTGGGTGTCAAAGCTCATTTTGGACTTTGGAAGGAGCTTTTTTGCCTCGTGCCCCGTTCCAAGAAGGGGTCAATGTATCAAGTGGGCGGAGCCGAAGTATGGCACATCGCCGGGACCGGATATCTGTCCGGAACCCCAAAGAAGGCGTCCGAAGACTGGCCCTCGGAGTGGTTTTATATAGAAGACGTCCCGCTGCCGGATCCTGTCCGGATCGGCCTTCCTGAATTCAACAGTGCTCCCTTGAAGAAGCGCCTAAGCTGGCGCCCACGAAGCCCTCAGAGGGGAGGTGACAGGGACATCATTTACCTGATGGGCCGAATAAGATTGTTAGCCCATTCCGGACTAACCATGATCGGGGTTATGGCCGAATGCATTATGCGGGGGGTGCAGCCGCTTCAGTATAGAAGCCACCCCATGTGGGACTTCAACGGGGAGGACGATGCCACCCGCTATGGCCGTAAGGGGCCAGATTCAGCTGCCGCTCTACTGAAGATCTTGTCCACTTTGTATAAGGGAGAAGAGGAGGAATTCCTCCGCGTCAACCCTCAGGGCGGATTCTCCATGCACAATCCCCCAAGCTGGGTAAGAGGCCGTATTTACTTGTCCATCCGTTTTGTATTCCCATTGTTAAATATTCAGTCTGACGACTTCAACGCAGGAACTACGCTGGGCTGTTAAGGAAATAAGCAGCCCTCCTCCACAACCCGAGGACCCAGGACGGTCCCTCGACCCGGCCTCCCAAGAGGATCCGGACATATCTGTGGAGCTGATCGATGGAGTGTTCCATCAATCGAGTGAGGACAACGCCTTGGTGGCCATTACGTCCGATTACCCAGGGCTAATCCTGACCCCCCAGGTACCTGAGATCGAAGTCCCAGTACCCCGAATAGGTATCCGCCCACTCGTGTTTAGTTTCCTGATTGCAACCGAACTTTGCAGGGGAGGTATTTAAGGCGGAAGGCCGAACCTGCGGCGACAAGCCAACAAGGGGCCGCAGGGCCCCGCGGGCAGAAAAGAAATGCAGTCCGGACCGAGGCGTTAGCGCAAAGGTATGGCGCGCCCCCTTATCCCAGGTGTTATACCTTCGAGGCATATTGACACTCGCGCTCTTTTCAGGACAAAGGGACCTCGCTAGACTACATCTGGAGAGGCTGCCAATCGTGCCTCCACCAGCCAGGCTCCAAAGCCTGGTCAGGAGGAGGAGGAGAACGCAAGGCGTGCGCCAGACGCTCCTCCGACGGAGGATGTGGACGGGTTGTCTGCCACCAACTCTGAGGTGGAGAGTGCCATGAACCACAGGCGTCGCCGGACAATTCTTCGCGACGCTTGTTTCTCCCAAGGGGCGTTAGATGCCTTCAACTCGGGAGATGCGTATCTCCGTGCCGCTCAAAATGGTCTAGCCAGAGCCATGGAGCAGTATATAAAAGACATACGAGTAAGAAAATTCTGGTAATTATATGTATATACCAGTAGCCCCCGAGACTTGAAACAGTTAGAATAACTGATTTAAGGATCATTTGTGATGCAGGTTCTTACGGAAAAGAATTCCCTACTGTCCAAGGAGCTGGAAGAGTGCAAAGCCCAACTTGAGGCCGCACTAGCCGTGGCAGGGGAGCCCAAGGAGACCCCCTCTAGTAATATATACTTCGAAAGATAAGTATTTTGTGAAGCACGGCTTTGGTGTGAATCTGACAAATGAAATTGCAGATGGCGCCGGATTGAATCCGGAAAGGCAACACCTCCTACGCCAGCTAAAGGCTGGTGAGAGGGTGCTGATAAAGGTGATGGGGGAGAAGAACGATCTCCAAGATGCCAACACCAAGCTGGGCATCGAGCTGAAAGATGTTTGTGCCCAGCTGTCAGACTCCGTGAAGGAGAATCAATGGCTTCGACGCGGCATATTTAGTAAGTGCTTGAATGAACCTTTCAAAGAAAGTTCGGCGGGGAAGTCGACTAACATAGCAATGTCTGTAGGTGTGCTAACAGGTCGTCCTGCAGAGGAGATGCCCGGTTCTACGGGTGACCTTCTTCCCGAGCTCTCGCAACTGCTCGATCGAGTTCGGCAGGTGATGCAAGGCGTCGCCCAGGCCCTATGGCCATCCGTCTCCATGCCCGAAGGTCTTGGAGAGCTTGCGGAGAAGCTAAAGGGAGCACGGCGGCGCCTCCGCTTGTGGAATATATAGGCCTGCCGTCAAGGCACTAGGGAGGCCTGGGCCATGGTGAAGACGCGGTACTCAAAGGCTGACTCCAACCATATGGCCGAGGTCGGTCCTATAGGACCTGATGGGAAGGAGATCCCTGTAAGCTTAGTATACGACCAAGTAGAGTTGGCCGCAAAGTATTCCCAGCAGGACTGTAAATTATATAGCCTGTTAGATGGTATTGAAGAGGAATACAGTCAGTCAAAATGACTATGTAATTTAATTGACATTTATGATGCCTTCTAGCCGGATTGTAGATCATTTGTCATGGCCGACCCTGTTGCTTCAGCCTCGGGACCTGACGGTCCGGAGTGTTTCCGAATTCTCATGCGGTTATACAGGAACCGAGGAATGCATGGAGACCAGGCGTAGGGGTCATTAGTGCGTGAACAGACAAATGCCCGACTAGTTATGTTATATTACATGGTTAGTAAGAAACATCTTCCAGGGAGAATAGTTCCGTTAGGGGTTCCTTTCCCTGGGAGGCATGCCCTAAAGTGCATGTCCATGTTGCGAAAAGAAACGCATGAAAAACGTCTGGGGGCATATAGATAAATAAAAAAGATCATCTTTAGTTCACCGACCGAATATTCCCTTAAGAACGCTAGCTTTCGGCTTCACCCAGTCTGAGGTACACGTCCGGCTGACCCGGCAGTAACAATCGCAGAGGTGCTCCCTTTACCACCTAGCCGAACAACCGGGAACGTAGGGGTAAGCACAGGAGCTAGGCAACCCAGCTTGGCCAAAACTTAAATCATATCGATGCATATAATGGCGAATAAAAGGTACATGCGGAAGTGTGACACATGTGTTGGGCGTGAAGCCCGTATAAATAAGCTTCTATTTAAAGAAGCCCCCAGGTTTATTGAGCGCGGATAGCGCGTCACTTTATGAGCTTTTAAAGGCTATAAGAGATGGAGAGAGAGGAAGAGTAATGTAAGACAGAAAGTATATAAAAAATGGACAGAGGAAGGAGACGAACATAGAGTCCGGCGCTAGGCATAGAATCTTCGGAGACGGGCTGCGTTCCATGGGTTCGGCTCGAGTTGGTTATCCGATGCATTTCGCAGGCGGTACGCTCCACCAGTCAGAACTTGGTCAATTATGAAGGGACCTTCCCACTTGGGCTTGAGTTTGTCCTTTTTCTTGTCCGGCAGGCGTAGAACTAATTCACCAACATTGTAATTTTTGGCCCGTACTTCTCTGCTTTGGTATCGTCGAGCCTGCTGTTGATAGAATGCAGAACGGGCTTTTGCCACGTCACGCTCCTCCTCCAATGCGTCCAAACTGTCCTGCCGATCGAGCTCGGCTTCTCTTTCTTCGTACATGCGCACTCGAGGTGAGTCATGAATTATGTCACAAGGCAAAACTGCCTCTGCGCCGTACACCATAAAGAATGGTGTGTATCCGGTGGTGCGATTCGGCGTGGTCTGCAGCCCCCAGAGTACGGAGTCGAGCTCCTCTACCCAGTGCGTGTTGGATTCCATGAGGGACCGCACTAATCTGGGTTTAATGCCGCTCATGATAAGACCATTTGCACGTTCGACCTGGCCGTTAGTTTGTGGGTGGTAGACGGAAGCATAATCGAGCTTGATGCCCATGTTTTTGCACCAGAGTTTTAGCTCATCGGCCGTAAAGTTCGTGCCATTATCAGTGATGATGCTATGGGGGACCGCCGTAACGGTGTACAACCCCGGATATGAAGTCTATCACGGGTCCGGATTCGGCCGTCTTAACAGGCTTGGCTTCTATCCATTTGGTGAACTTATCCAACATGACCAGTAAGTATTTTTGCTTGTGGTTCCGCCTTTAAGGGGTCCAACCATGTCAAGCCCCTAGACCGCGAAGGGCCAAGTGATGTGGATAGTTTGGAGGGCGGTGGGTGGCATATGGCTTTGGTTTGCAAAGAGCTGGCAACCGGTGCATCGTTGGACTAAGTCCTGGGCGTCTGCCCGGGCCGTCGGCCAGTAAAAGCCTGTGCAGAAAGCCTTGCTCACAAGGGACCGAGCTGCAGCGTGGTGACCATCGAGTCCGGCATGAATTTCAGCCAGGAGGTTCCGCCCTTCCTCTTCGGAGATGCACCTTTGAAGGACTCCGGTAGTGCTTTTCTTATAAAGTTCTCCCTCGTGGACTTTGTAGGCTTTGGATCACCGCATGATGCAGCGTGCCTCGTTTTGGTCCTCGGGGAGTTCCTGCCTAATAAGGTAGGCGAGGAATGGTTCTGTCCACGGAGCGATGACGGCCATTATTACATGGGCTGAAGGTGTTATTTCATTGGCAGAGCCTCCGATTGTGTCAGAATGTTCGGTGTCGGGCAGTGCGGTTGGGTCCGGGCTGTTATTGTTCGGCTCCCCTTCCCATACTATGGATGGCTTGAACAGCCTTTCCAAGAAGATGTTGGGGGGACGACATCGCGTTTTGCGCCGATGCGTGCCAGGACATCTGCCGCCTGATTATTTTCCCGGGCTATATGGTGAAATTCGAGCCCCTCGAACCGAGCTGACATTTTTAGGACGGTGTTGCGGTAAGCTGCCATTTTTGGATCCTTGGCATCGAAGTCTCCATTTATTTGGGATATTGCGAGTTTTGAATCCCCGCGCGCCTCTAGGCGTTGAATGCCCATGGATACTGCCATCCAGAGACCATGTAAAAGGGCCTCATATTCGGCTGCATTGTTGGAGTCCGTGTACATAATCTGGAGTATGTATTGAACTGTGTCTCCTGTGGGGGATGTCAAAACGACGCCAGCTCCCAGTCCGGCCAACATCTTGGAGCTGTCGAAATGCATGATCCAATTTGAATATGTGCCGTACTCTTTAGGGAGTTCGACCTCCGTCCATTCTGCGACGAAGTCGGCCAAGACTTGCGACTTGATGGCTCGTCGTGGCTTATAAGTTATGTCGAACGGGAGGAGCTCAATGGCCCATTTTGCAATCCAGCCCGTTGCATCATGGTTGTTTATAATATCGTTAAGTGGTACTTCCGAGGCTACTGTTATTGAACACTCTTGAAAGTAGTGTCGTAGCTTTCGAGATGCCATGAATACCGCGTACGCAATCTTTTGGTAATGTGGGTACCGTGATTTGCAGGGAGTGAGGACAGTGGACACGTAATAGACCGGCTTTTGAAGGGGGAATTTGTGTCCGTCCTCTTCTCATTCGACGACGAGCACTGCGCTTACAACTTGATGTGTTGCTGCAATGTATAATAGCATTGGTTCGCCAATGTTTGGCGCGGCCAGGACTGGGTTTGTTGCCAGTATGGCTTTTATTTCGTCGAGGCCGGCCGTGGCTGCATCCGTCCATTTAAAGTGTTCGGTGCACCGAAGGAGGCGGTAAAGGGGTAGGGCCTTTTCTCCCAAGCGGGAGATAAAGCGGCTTAGAGCCGCCACGCATCCGGTTAACTTTTGTATTTGTTTGAGGTCCTTTGGGATGTCCAGTTACGACAGAGCTTGAATCTTGGCTGGATTTGCTTCGCTTCCTCTACCGGATACAATGAAGCCCAAGAGCTTTCCGGCTGGAACGCCGAAAACGCATTTTTCTGGGTTGAGCTTGATGTCGTATGTTCGGAGGTTATCAAATGTGAGCCTCAAGTCGTCTACTAGAGATTCAACATGTCTTGTTTTGACGACCACATCATCTACATATGCCTCCACTGTTTTGCCGATCTGGCTTGCCAGACATGTCTGAATCATGCGCTGATATGTTGCGCCGGCGTTTTTCAGCTCGAAGGGCATCATGTTGAAGCAGAATGGGCCGTATGGTGTGATAAATGCCGTTGCGGCTTGGTCTGGTTCTGCCATCTTGATTTGATGGTAGCCGGAATATGCGTCGAGGAAACACAACAAATCGTGTCCTGCGGTCGCATCGATAATTTGATCGATGCGGGGGAGGGGGAAGGGATCCTTTGGGCAGGCCTTGTTAAGGTCTTTAAAATCAACACAAGGCGCCAGGATTTGTCCTTCTTTGGTACCATCACCAGGTTTGCTAGCCAGTCCGGATGTTTTATATCTCTGATGAATCCGGCCTCCAATAGCTTTGCTAGCTCCTCTCCCATGGCCTGTCTCTTAGGTTCGGAAAAATGCCGAAGAGCCTGTTTGACAGGTTTGAATCCTGTTTGGATATTTAAGCTGTGCTCGGCCAGCCTGTGTGGGATTCCTGGCATGTCTGAAGGGTGCCAGGCGAAAATGTCCCAGTTCTCTCGTAGGTACTCTCGCAGTGCGGCATCTACATCAGGGTTTAAATGTGCCCCGATGGAAGCTGTTTTATTGGGGTCCGTTGGATGGACTTGGAATTTGACTATTTCGTGCGCTGGTTTAAAGGAGGTGGACGTGGATCTTTTTCGAGTACCACGTCGTCCCTGTTCACCGTAGAGCGCAGCGCAGTCAGTTCCTCAGCCGCTAGGGCTTCAGATAGTGCCTCGAGGGCCAGTGCGGCTGTCTTGTTTTTGGCGCGGAGTGCTATGTCCGGATCACTAGCGAGAGTGATGATCCCGTTGGGCCCGGGCATCTTGAGCTTCATGTACCCGTAATGGGGTATTGCTTGGAAGATTGTAAACGCTTCCCGCCCTAGCAAAGCGTGATAACCGCTGCTGAACGGGGCCACATGGAACATGACCTCTTCAGACCTGTAATTATCCGGCGTGCCGAATACCACATCTAGTGTGATTTTTCCTGTACAGCGCGCTTCCCGACTGGGGATTATTCCTCTAAAGGTTGTGCTGCTTCGCTCGATGCGGTTCCAGTCTATTTCCATTTTTTGAAGAGTTTCCTCATAAATGAGGTTCAATCCGCTGCCGCTGTCCATGAGTACCTTGGTAAGACGAAAGCCGTCCACTATTGGACTGAGGACCAATGCGGCTAGTGCTCGGGCTGTTCGGAATTTAGGTTCATCACTGGCGTTAAAGGTAATAGCCGTGTCACTCCATGGGTTTATTGTTGCTACTTGGTAGACTTCGGCAAGGCTGCGGAGTGTCCTTTTTCGCATATTATTTGATGCGAAGGTCTAGAAGACTGTTAATACTGTATTGGTGTCTCTGGGGTGGCCTTCTGTGGCCTCCGGAATTAGGAGATTTTCGCCAATTTTGGCCACCTGCCGGAGTATCCAACATGCTCTAAGGCTGTGAGTTGGTGTGGCGTCCTCTGTACTGTGAATTTTACAGGGTCCATTAAGCCATCCTTCCAATACGGTTCCATGCCCTGTAAAGTGTTTTTTATTTTTGGTTTTTGACCCGGGTGTTTGGCGGTGATGCACCCTTTTATTTCGGACTGGTTTTGCATTCAGGGCCGGATTGTCCCAAAATTTTATTTCGGTTTTCTGGGCACTTTCCATCGCATAGTACTTTCGTACTATGGACGCCAAGTCAGCGAAGCGTGTAATATCGCGGCGGCTTATGGTGTTGAGGATTCCCTTGTCCGTGCAACTATTGCAGAAGAATGAAATCGCGTCTTCCTCGCGGCAGTCCTTTATCCTGTTCATAACCAGGAGGAATCTGGCCCAGTAATGATGTACTGTTTCTTCGGGCTCTTGCCTAATTTGGGATAGATCGCTAATGTTCGGGTGGGTGGGTGGAATTAAATCCGAAGCCTCACCCCATCTGAGGCTCAGAGGCCGAGGAATTTCCGAATTCGAAAATTTGGATTTCTGGATGTTGTCCAACGAATCCAGTCCGTCGCCTGACTCTAAGTTCAGGTCTTGAGCGATATCCTCCCCTCCGCGGGTATCCGGCTTGGAGGGATCAGGAATCCGGACATAACGAGTCCTTAAGATAGATGAAGGGTCGCCGCACTGTCCCTTTACCACGGCAACGTGACGGATCACTTGGGGAGAGTTACTCTCTCTCAGATCGGGTTTAGGCTCAATCTGGCCGTAATCCGTAGCGATCCAAGAGCTCGTTTATGCAGGAGAGCTCCATTGGATCTAACTGCTCGGCGAGTTCCGAGCTGACATGAAGATTGTTTTCGATGGCCCGAGAGGTCATCGTCGGCGCAGAAGCCGAACGGGCGGTCATCAGAAAACCACCTAGCCGGAGGGTTTGGCCGACAGCCAAAGCTCCCTTAGCAACGGTGCCGTCTTTAAAGACGGGGCGAGGCATCCTTCCTGATGACGATGACACAGAGGAACTCTCAATGAAAGCACCAATGTCGGTGTCAAAACCAGCGGATCTCGGGTAGGGGGTCCCGAACTGTGCGTCTAGGCCGGATGGTAACAGGAGGCAAGGGACACGAAGTTTTACCCAGGTTCGGGCCCTCTCGATGGAGGTAAAACCCTATGTCCTGTTTGATTAATATTGATGATATGGGTAGTACAAGAGTAGATCTACCACGAGATCGGAGAGGCTAAACCCTAGAAGCTAGCCTATGGTATGATTGTTGTCTATGTTGTCCTACGAACTAAAACCCTCCAGTTTATATAGACACCGGATGGGGTTAGGGTTACACAAAGTCGGTTACAATGGTAGGAGATGTACATATCCGTATCGCCAAGCTTGCCCTCCATGCCAAGGAAAGTCCCTTCCGGACACGGGACGAAGTCTTCAATCTTGTATCTTCATAGTCCAGGAGTCCGGCCGAAGGTATAGTTCGGCTATCCGGACACCCCCTAATTCAGGACTCCCTCAAGGAGAATTACGCGAAGATGAATACTCAAACCTCCTCACAAAAGAGCTTGTGAGCTCATGATACTGGGGGCATTTGTCTGCCTCAAAGTCCTCAAGATCGGCATTACGCAAATATGCATTAAATTCTTCTTTGATTCCCGCTCGATCCATAAAATTTTCAGAAGGCCACTCACAAGGACGCACTGGAGCGTCTCTTGGTGGCTCTTCGTCAGCATCATGCATTGCAAGCCTGGGTCCCTGTTTCTTAGAAGAACCACCTTGGAACATTTTCCTAAGCATATTTGTTCGTCTGAAAAATTCTGAAATTTTTTAGTAACTTCAAAATAAAAGTAAACCAAACTCAATAATATTGATAGCAACTACTCCTACAAGTGCCTAGGGCCTATATCATGCATCAAAACTACTTTTGACCATATAAATTTGACATGCAAGCTCAAGAACAAGGTCACCTAAGAAACACAAATTTGCAATGAATAAAGCACTACAACAAAAACTAATTGGACCAATTGAGGAGTCAC
Organism: Triticum urartu; assembly: GCF_003073215.2. Classification (NCBI taxonomy): domain Eukaryota; kingdom Viridiplantae; phylum Streptophyta; class Magnoliopsida; order Poales; family Poaceae; genus Triticum; species Triticum urartu. The sequence goes on along the minus strand of NC_053023.1, from coordinate 597,412,152 downwards.
ATACCAAGGAACAATCTCCCCAAGCAGTTTGTGAGAGGTGCTTTGAGCAAGGAGATCGAAAATGGCAGCAAAACGAGCTTGGACTCGGGTTTGAGCTGATTTTTCGTGTTTGGGGGAGGAAGATGAAGTGTGTGGCTGAAAGAATAAGTGGAGGAGGGCCACTGTGGGCCCACGAGGCAGGGGGCGCACCCTAGGGGGGTGGGCGCGCCCTCCACCCTCGTGGCAAGGTGGTTGCCCCCCTGGTGTGTTGTTTGTTCCATAAATCCTCAAATATTCTAAAAAAATCATATTTAATTTTCAGGGCATTTGGAGAACTTTTATTTTCGAGGTATTTTTATATTGCACGGATAATCAGATAACAGATAGAAAATTATTTATTTTTACTTTATTTCAACTAAATAACAGAAAGTATAGAAAGGGTACAGAGGGTTGTGCTTCTAGTTTCATCCATCTCATGCTCGTCAAAAGGAATCCACTAACAAGGTTGATCAAGTCTTGTTAACAAACCCATTCCGATTAGTATGAAACCAGAGAAATTTCGAATAACACTAGGTTACCTCAACAGGGATATGCATATCCCCAATAATAAGTATATCATATTTCTTCTTGACAGTAGGAAGAGGAAATTCAAAACCTCCAAATATAATCGATGGGATTTTTCCGATAGAATTGATACTATGAACTCGAGGTTGTTTTCTCGGAAAGTGTACCGTATGCTCATTACCATTAACATGAAAAGTGACATTGCCTTTGTTGCAATCAATAACAGCCCCTGCAGTATTAAGAAAAGGTCTTCCAAGAATAATAGACATACTATCGTCCTCGGGAATATCAAGAATAACAAAGTCCGTTAAAATAGTAATGTTTGCAACCACAACAGGCAGATCCTCACAAATACCGACAGGTATAGCAATTGATTTATTAGCCATTTGCAAAGATATTTCAGTAGGTGTCAACTTATTCAAATCAAGTCTACGATATAAAGAGAGAGGCATAACACTAACACTGGCTCCAAGATCACATAAAGCAGTTTTAACATAGTTTCTTTTAATGGAGCATGGTATAGTAGGTACTCCTGGATCCCCAAGTTTCTTTGGTATTCCACCCTTAAAAGTTTAATTAGCAAGCATGGTGGAAATTTCAGCTTCCGGTATCTTTCTTTTATTTGTAACAATATCTTTCATGTACTTAGCATAAGGATTCATTTTAAGCATATCAGTCAATCGCATACGCAAAAATATAGGTCTAATCATTTCAGCAAAGCGCTCAAAATTCTCATCATCCTTTTTCTTGGATGATTTGGGGGGAAAAGGCATGGGTTTCTGAACCCAAGGTTCTCTTTCTTTACCATGTTTCCTAGCAACAAAGTCTTTCTTATCATAATGTTGATTCTTTGATTGTGGGTTATCAGGATCAACAGCAGGTTCAATTTCTACATCATTATCATTACTAGGTTGAGCATTATTATGAACATCATCATTAACATTTTCATTAGGTTCATTTTCATTGCCAGATTGAGTTTCAGCATCAGAAATAGAAATATCATTTGGATTATCAGGTGGTTCAGAAATAGGTTCACTACAAGTTTGCAGAGTTCTATCATTCTTCTTTTTCTTCTTTTTGAAGAACTAGGTGCGTCAATTTTATTTCTGTGAGAATCTTGCTCAATTCTCTTAGGGTGGCGTTCAGGATACAAAGGTTCCTGAGTCATTCTACCAGTTCTAGTAGCCACTTTAATAGCATAATCATTTTTCTTACTATTCATCTCATTGAGCAATTATTTTTGAGCTTTAAGTACTTGTTCTACTTGAGTGGTAACCATAGAAGCATGTTTGCTAACAAGTTTAAGTTCACCTATAATATTAGCCATATAATCACCCAAGTATTTAATCATATCAGCATCTTGTTTTAATTGTCTACCAAAATAAGCATTGAAGTCTTCTTGCTTAAACATAAAATTATCAAACTCATCCCAGCATTGACTAGCAATTTTACTAGGAGGGATTTCAGCTTTATCATATCTATAGAGAGAATTTACCTTTACTACCTGTGTCGGGTTATCGAGGTCTGGAGGTTCTTCAATAAATAAAGGATTAAGATCATATATTTCTTCATCAGGCGGTAAATTGAGACCATGTATTTCTTCAATAGGAGGTAAATTCTTAACATCTTCATCTTTAATACCTTTTTCTTTCATAGATTTCTTTGCCTCTTGCATATCTTCAGGACTGAGAAATAGAACACCTCTCTTCTTCGGAGTTAGTTTAGGAATAGGATCATTAATTGGAGCAGGAGCTGCCTCAGGAGCTGGCTCAGGAGGTGCCCAATTACTTTCATTTGTCAACATATAATTCAATAAGATTTCAGCCTCATCCAGTGTTCTTTCCCTGAAAAGAGAACCAGCACAACTATCCAGGTAATCTCTAGAAGCATCGGTTAGTCCATTACAAAAGATATCAAGTATTCCGGGTAATTTCATCATTATAAAAGATATCAAGTATTTCATTTTTCTTAAGAGGATGATCAGGCAAAGCATTAAGTAACTTGAGAAGCCTCCCCCAAGCTTGTGGGAGACTCTCTTCTTTAATTTGCACAAAGTTTTATATCTCCTTTAAAGCAACTTGTTTCTTATGAGCCGGGAAATATTTAGCTGAGAAGTAATAAATCATATCCCGGGGACTACACACACAACCATGATCAAGAGAATTAAACCATATCTTAGCATCACCCTTTAATGAGAACGGAAATATTTTAAGGATATAAAAGTAGCGAGATCTCTCATCATTAGTGAATAGGGTGGCTATATCATTTAATTTAGTAAGATGTGCTACAACAGTTTCAGATTCATAGCCATGAAAAGGATCAGATTCAACCAAAGTAATTATATCAGGATCAACAGAGAATTCATAATCCTTATCAGCAACACATATAGGTGAAGTAGCAAAAGCAGGGTCATGTCTCATCCTAGCATTTGGAGATTGCTTATTCCATTTAGCTAATAACCTTTTGAGTTCATATCTATCTTTCCAGGCTAAAATAGCTAAAGAAGCATCTTGATCAAATAAATAACCCTCGGGAATAACAAGTGATTCTTCATCATCACTTTCATCTTCATAATCAGATTCAATATTTTCAATCTCTCTAGCCCTAGCGAGTCGTTCCTCTAGAAAATCACTCAGTGGCATAGTAGTATCAGGCATAGAGGTAGTTTCATCATAAGTGTCATGCATAGCAGAAGTAGCATCATCAATAACATGTGACATATCAGAACGAATAGCAGAAGCAAGTGTAGGTGTCGCAAGCTTACTCATAACAGAAGGTGAATCAAGTGCAGAGCTAGATGGCAGTTCCTTACCTCCCCTCGTAGTTGAGGGATAGATCTTGGTTTTTGGATCTCTCAAGTTCTTCATAGTGTTCAGCAGATATAAATCCCAAGTGACTCAAAGAATAGAGCTATGCTCCCCGGCAACGGCGCCAGAAATTAGTCTTGATAACCCACAAGTATAGGGGATCGCAACAGCTTTCGAGGGGAGAGTATTCAACCCAAATTTATTGATTCGACACAAGGGGAGCCAAAGAATATTCTCAAGTATTAGCACCTGAGTTGTCAATTCAACCACACGTGGAAACTTAGTATCTGCAGCAAAGTGTTTAGTAGCAAAGTAATATGATAGTGATGGTAACGGTAATGATACGTCTCCATCGTATCTATAATTTCTTTTTGTTCCATGCCAATATTCTACATCTTTCATATACTTTTGGCAACTTTTTATAGTATTTTTGGGACTAACATATTGATCCAGTGCCCAGTGCCAGTTCCTGTTTGTTAAATGTTTTTTGTTTCACAGAATATCCATACCAAACGGAGTCCAAACGGGATAAAAATTGACGGAGATTTTTTTGGAATATATATGATTTTTGGGAAGAAAAATCCACGCGAGACGGTGGCCGAGGTGGCCACGAGGCAGGGGGCGCGCCTGCCCCCTGGGCATGCCCCTGACCCTTGTGGTCCACCCTGTAAGGCGGTTGATGCCCTTCTTTCGCCGCAAGAAAGCTAATTTCCGGATAGAGATCGTGTGAAAATTTCAGCCCAATCGGAGTTACGGATCTCCGGGAATATAAGAAACGGTGAAAGGGAAGAATCTGAGAACGCAGAAACAAAGAGAGACAGAGAGACAGATCCAATCTCGGAGGGGCTCTCGCCCCGCCCGTGCCATGGAGGCCATGGACCAGAGGGGAAACCCTTCTCCCATCTAGGGAGGAGGTCAAGGAAGAATAAGAAGGAGGGGGGCTCTCTCCCCCTCACTTCCGGTGGCACCGGAGTGCCACCGGGGGCCATCATCATCACCGCGATCTACAGCAACACCTCCGCCATATTGATAACCCACAAGTATAGGGGATCGCAACAGCTTCCGAGGGTAGAGGATTCAACCCAAATTTATTGATTCGACACAAGGGGAGCCAAAGAATATTCTCAAGTATTAGCAGCTGAGTTGTCAATTCAACCACACCTGGAAACTTAGTATCTGCAGCAAAGTGCTTAGTAGCAAAGTAATATGATAGTGGTGGTAGCGGCAACAAAAGTAAAGACAACAAAAGTAATGTTTTTGGTATTTAGTAGTGATTGTAATAGTAGCAGCGGGAAAGTAAATAAGCGTAAACCAGTATATGGAAAACTCGTAGGAACCGGATCAGTGATGGATAATTATGCCAGATGCGGTTCATCATGTATCAGTCATAACATAGGGTGACATAGAACTAGCTCCAATTCATCAATGTAATGTAGGCATGTATTCCATATATAGTCATACGTGCTTGTGGAAAAGAACTTGCATGACATCTTTTGTCCTACCCTCCCGTGGCAGCGGGGTCCTATTGGAAACTTAGGGATATTAAGGCCTCCTTTTAATAGAGAACCGGAACAAAGCATTAGCACATAGTGAATACATGAACTCCTCAAACTACGGTCATCACCGGGAGTGGTCCCGATTATTGTCACTTCGGGGTTGCCGGATCATAACACATAGTAGGTGACTATAGACTTGCAAGATATGATCAAGAACTCACATATATTCATGAAAACATAATAGGTTCAGATATGAAATCATGGCACTCGGGCCCTAGCGACAAGCATTAAGCATAGCAAAGTCATAGCAACATCAATCTCAGAACATAATGGATACCAGGGATCAAACCCTAACAAAACTAACTCGATTACATGATAAATCTCATCCAACCCATCACCGTCCAGCAAGCCTACGATGGAATTACTCACGCACGGCGGTGAGCATCATGAAATTGGTGATGGAGGATGGTTGATGATGACGACGGCGACGAATCCCCCTCTCCGGAGCCCCGAACGGACTCCAGATCAGCCCTCCCGAGAGGTTTTAGGGCTTGGCGGCGGCTCCGTATCGTAAAACGCGATGATTTCTTCCCTATGATTTTTTTCTCTCCGAAAGCAAATATATAGAGTTGGAGTTGGCGTCGGAGGGTTTCCAGGGGGCCCACGAGGTAGGGGGGCGCGCCCTAGGGGGGCGCCCTCCACCCTCGTGAGAAGGGTGTGGGCCCCCTGGTCTTCATCTTTGGCGAGGATTTTTTATTGTTTTTTCTAAGATGTTCCGTGGAGTTTTAGGTCATTCCGAGAATATTTGTTTTCTGCACATAAAACAACACCATGACAATTCTGCTGAAAACAGCGTCAGTCCGGGTTAGTTCCATTCAAATCATACAAGTTAGAGTGCAAAACAAGGGGAAAAGTGTTTGGAAAAGTAGATACGACGGAGACGTATCAACTCCCCCAAGCTTAAACCCTTGCTTGTCCTCAAGCAATTCAGTTGACAAACTAAAAGAAAGAAAAACTTTTACGAACTCTGTTTGCTCTTGTTGTTGTAACTATGTCAAGCCAGCATTCAAGTTTTCAGCATAGATCATAACTAACCACATTTGCAATAATTCTCAGGTCTCATAATTACTCATATCAATAGCATAATCAACTAGCAAGCCATAATAATAAATCTTGGATGACAACACTTTCTCAAAACAATCATAATATGATATAACAAGATGGTATCTCGCTAGCCCTTTCTGAGACCGCAAAACATAAATGCAGAGCACCTTTAAAGATCAAGGACTGACTAGACATTGTAATTCATGGTAAAATAGATCCAATCATAGTCACACCCAACATAGATTAATAGTGATGAATGCAAATGACAACTGTGCTCTCCAGCTAGTGCTTTTTAATAAGAGGGTGATGACTCAACATAAAAGTAAATGGATAGGCCCTTCGCAGAGGGAAGCAGGGATTTGTAGAGGTGCCAGAGCTCGGTTGTGCAATAGAGATAAATTGTATTTTGAGCGGTATACTTTCATTCTCAACATAACAACTAAGAGATGGTGATATCTTCCATGCTAAACACATTATAGGCGGTTCCCAAACAGAATGGTAAAGTTTATACTCCCCCTCCACCAACAAACATCAATCCATGGCTTGCTCGAAACATCGAGTGCCTCCAACATACATTAGGTCCCAGGGGGAGTTTTGTTTGCAATTAATTTTGATTTAGTTTGCATAAAGCATGGGACTGGGCATCCCGGTGACCAGCCATTTTCTCGTGAGTGAGGAGCGGAGTCCACTCCTCTTGAGAATAACCTGCCTAACATGAAAGATAAGGATAGCCTTGGTTGATACATGAGCTATTCGAGCATACAAAACAGAATGTTTATTTGAAGGTTTAGAGTTTGGCACATACAAATTTACTTGGAACGGCAGGTAGATACCGCATATAGGAAGGTATAGTGGACTCATCTGGAATAACTTTCGGGTTTAAGGGATTGGATGCACAAGCAGTATTCCTGCTTAGTACAAGTGAAGGCTAGCAAAAGACTGGGAAGCGACCAACTAGAGAGCGACAACAGCCATGTACATGCATTAAAATTAATAAACATTGGATGTAAGCATGAGTAGGATATAATCCACCATGAACATAAATATTGTGAAGGCCATGTTGATTTGCTTCAACTACATGCGTGAACATGTGCCAAGTCAAGTCACTTAAGTCATTCAAAGGAGGATACCACCCCATCATACCACATCATAACCATCGCAATAGCATGTTGGCACACAAGGTAAATCATTATAACTCATAGCTAATCAAACATGGCACAAGCAACTACGATCTCTAATTGTCATTGCAAACATGTTTATTCATAATAAGCTGAATCAAGAACGAGGGACTCATCATATTTACAAAAACAAAAGAGGTCGAGTTCATACCAGCTTTTCTCATCTCAGTCAGTTCATCATATATCATCATAATTGCCTTTCACTTGCATGAGCGAATGGTGTGAATAATAATAAGAGTGTACGTGCATTGGACTAAGCTGGAATCTTTGGTTAATTCAACAATAATGCATATAAGAGCCACTTCAACAATTTATTTATGGTCTTCTCCTACTGAACCCAAAAGGAAAGGAAAGAAATAAAACTATTTACATGGGAAAGCTCCCAACAAGCAAAAGAAGAACGGTAAATATTTTTGGGTTTTCTTTTTAATTATTACTACTATAGCAGAAAAATAAACTACTACTAATTTTTTTTGGTTTTCTTAAGGTTTATTAAACACACAAGAAGAACGCGTAAAAAGGAAAATAAACTAGCATGGATGATACAATGAAAAGTATGAGCACCGACATCTAGCAATGAGTGTGTGTGAAAATAAATGTAATGTCGGTGAGAAATACGTACTCGCCAAGCTTAGGCTTTTGGCCTAAGTTGGTCTATGGCCACGGCTGACCTGGCTGATCTCCATAATAATAGTTGTTGGGGTCGTACTGTGATGAGGAAGAAGAAGGCTTCGATTGCCACTGGCTGGCAATCATCTCCGGATCCCACTGATAGTTAGACTGTCGTGAAGGATCAAATTGTGGTTCTGGTTCTGGCTCCTCGGCTGGTGCAGGGTTCCAGTAGGCGTGAATAGCCGTCAACGAAACAAGGTACGTGCCTAAAGTCAAATCAAACAAAGAAGGAGCAGGCAAGGTAATAGTCTCAAGATGATGTTTATTAAAGAACAATTGATATTTAAGCTTTCCTGCCCTATTCTTAACAATAAAATCATGAGCCACCATACTTTTATGATCTAGATAAACATGGGGCAGCACCTTTTCTTCCTTCTCGGCAGGCCTAATAGGTATGTTAAAATGTGCGGCTAGTCGTGTAGCATAGATGCCTCCAAAGATGGGGCCCTTAGTACGGTTCATAAAATTTTCTGATGGCCATTCGCAAGGCCGTACTACAACGTCTCTTGGTGGATCCTCGCCAGCATCGCGCATAGCAATCCCGGGTCCTTGCTTCTTAGAGGAACCACCTTGGAACATCTTCCTAAGCATATTGTTTTTCTCTGAAAAATTCTGAAATTTTTAGTAACTTCAAACAAAGTGAACCAACTTCAATAAAACTGATAGCAACTACACCTACAAGTGCCTAGAGCCTATATCATGCATCAAAACTACTTGGAACCATATAAACTTGACATGCAAGTTCAAGAACATGGTCACCTATGCAGCACAAATTTGCAAAGAATAAAGCACTAGAACAAAAACTAATTGGACCAATGGAGGAGTCACATACCAAGGAACAATCTCCCCAAGCAGTTTTGCGAGAGGTGCTTTGAGCAAGGAGATCGAAAATCACAGCAAAAGTGGTTGGAACTCGTGCTTGAGTTGGTGTTTCGGGTTTGTGTGAGACAGAGGAAGAAGATGGGTGCTGGGATAAGTGGAGGAGGGCCACCGTGGGCCCATGAGGCAGGGGGGCGCGCCCTAGAGGGGGGGCGCGCCCACCACCCTTGTGGCCAGCTGGCAGCTCCTCCCGCGGTAATTTTTTCACAGTAAATCCTCAAATATTCCCGAAAAAATCATATTAAATTGGCATGTCATTCTGAGGATTTTTATTTTTAGGATATTTTTATATTGCATGGATAAGCCAGGAAACAGACAGAAAATACTATTTTTACTTTATTTCTACTAATTAACAAAAAGTATAGAGAGGGTAGAGAAGTTTGTGCTTCTAGTTTCATCCATCTCATGCTCATCAAAAAGACTCCACTAACAAGGTTGATCAAGTCTTGTTAACAAACTCATTCCAACAATCATGAAACCGGAGAAATTTCGAATAACACTAAGTTACCTCAATGGGGATATGCACATCCCCTATAATAAGTATATCATATTTCTTCTTGACAGTAGGAAGAGGAAATTCAAAACCTCCAAATATAATCGATGGAATTTTTCCAATGGAGTTGATACTATGAACTTGAGGTTGTTTCCTCGGAAAGTGTACCGTATGCTCATTACCATTAACATGAAAAGTGACATTGCCTTTGTTGCAATCAATAACAGCCCCTGCAGTATTAAGAAAAGGTCTTCCAAGAATAATAGACATACTATCATCCTTGGGAATATCAAGAATAACAAAGTCCGTTAAAATAGTAACGTTTGCAACCACAACAGGCACATCCTCACAAATACCGACAGGTATAGCAGTTGATTTATCAGCCATTTGCAAAGATATTTCGGTAGGTGTCAGCTTATTCAAGTCAAGTCTACGATATAAAGAGAGAGGCATAACACTAACACCGGCTCCAAGATCAGATAAAGCAATTTTAATATAATTTCTTTTAATGGAGCAAGGTATAGTAGGTACTCCGGGATCTCCAAGTTTCTTTGGTATTCCACCCTTAAAAGTATAATTAGCAAGCATGGTGGAAATCTCAGCTTCCGGTATCTTTCTTTTATTAGTAATGATATCCTTCATATATTTAGCATAAGGATTTGTTTTGAGCACATCAGTTAATCGCATACGCAAAAAGATAGGCCTAATCATTTCAGCAAAGCGCTCAAAATCCTCATCATCCTTTTTCTTGGATGGTTTTGGAGGAAAAGGCATGGATTTCTGAACCCAAGGTTCCCTTTCTTTACCATGTTTCCTAGCAACAAAGTCTCTTTTATCATAACGTTGATTCTTTGATTGTGGGTTATCAAGATCAACAGCAGGTTCAATTTCTACATCATTGTTATCACTAGGTTGAGCATTATCATGAACATCATCATTAATATTTTCATTAGGTTCATGTTCATTGTCAGATTGTGTTTCAGCATCGGACATAGAGATATCATTTGGATTATCAGGTGGTTCAGCAATAGGTTCACTAGAAGTTTGCACAGTTCTATCATTTTTCTTCTTTTTAGAAGAACTAGGAACATCAATATTATTTCTCTGAGAATCTTGCTCGATTCTCTTAGGGTGTCCTTCAGGATACAAAGGTTCCTGAGTCATTCTACCAGTTCTAGTAGCCACTCTAACAGCATAATCATTTTTCTTACTATTCATTTCATCAAGCACTTCTTTTTGAGCTTTAAGCACTTGTTCTACTTGAGTGGTAACCATAGAAGCATGTTTGCTAACAAGTTTAAGTTCACCTTTAATATCAGCCATATAATCACCCAAGCGTCTAATCATATAAGCATTTTCTTTTAATTGTCTACCAAAATAAGCATTGAAATCGTCTTGCTTAAACATAAAGTTATCAAACTCATCCAAGCACTGACTAGCAATTTTAGTAGGAGGGACTTCAGCTTTATCATATCTATAGAGAGAATTTACCTTTACTACCCGTGTCGGGATATCGGGGTCAGGAGGTTCTTCAATAAATAAAGAATTGAGATCATAAGTTTCTTCAACAAGCGGTATATTAAGACCATGTATTTCTTCAATAGGAGGTAAATTCTTAACGTCTTCAGCTTTAATACATTTCTCTTTCATAGATTTCTTTGCCTCTTGCATATCTTCGGGACTGAGAAATAGAACACCTCTCTTCTTCGGAGTTGGTTTAGGGATAGGCTCAGTAATTGGAGCAGGAGCTGGCTCAGGAGGTGCCCAATTATTTTCATTTGTCAACATATTATTCAATATAATTTCAGCTTCATCAGGTGTTCTTTCCCTGAAAAGAGAACCAGCACAACTATCCAGGTAATCTCTGGAAGCATCGGTTAGTCTATTACAAAAGATATCAAGTATTTCGGGTTTCTTAAGAGGATGATCAGGCAAAGCATTAAGTAACTTGAGAAGCCTCCCCCAAGATTGTGGGAGACTCTCTTCTTTAATTTGCACAAAGTTGTATATTTCCCTCAAAGCAGCTTGTTTCTTATGAGCAGGGAAATATTTAGCAGAGAAGTAATAAATCATATCCTGGGGACTACGCACACAACCAGGATCAAGAGAATTAAACCATATCTTAGCATCACCCTTTAATAAGAACGGAAATATTTTGAGTAAATAGAGGTAACACGATCTCTCATCATTAGTGAACAGGGCAGCTATATCATTTAACTTAGAAAGATGTGCCACAACAGTTTCAGATTCATAGCCATAAAACGGATCAGATTCAACCAAAGTAATTATATCAGGATAAACAAAGAATTCATAATCCTTATCAGGAACACATATAGGTGAAGTAGCACAAGCAGGGTCGGGTCTCATTTTATCTCTAAGTGATTCTTTGTTCCATTTAATTAATAACCTCTTAAGCTCATATCTATCTTTGCAAGCTAAAATAGCGGCAGAAGATTCCATATCAAAAAGATAGCCCTCAGGAATAACGGGCATATTTTCATCATCACTATCATCATCGTATTCAGATTCAATAATTTATTTTTCTCTAGCCCTTGCAATTTGTTCATCAAGAAATTCACCAAGGGGCACAGTAGTATCAGGCATAGAAGCAGTTTCATCATAAGTATCATGCATAGCAGAAGTGGCATCATCAATAACATGCGACTTATCAGAACGAATAGTAGAAGCAGATGTAGGTGTCGCTAGCTTACTCATAAAAGAAGGTGAATCAAGTGCAGAGCTAGATGGCAGTTCCTTACCTCCCCTCGTAGTTGAGGGATAGATCTTGGTTTTTGGATCTCTCAAGTTCTTCATAATGATAAGCAGATATAAATCCCAAGTGACTCAAAGAATAGAGCTATGCTCCCTGGCAACAGCGCCCGAAATTAGTCTTGATAACCCACAAGTATAGGGGATCGCAACAGCTTTCGAGGGCAGAGTATTCAACCCAAATTTATTGATTTGAAACAAGGGGAGCCAAAGAATAATCTCAAGTATTAGCAGCTGAGTTGTCAATTCAACCACACCTGGAAACTTAGTATCTGCAGCAAAGTGTTTAGTAGCAAAGTAATATGATAGTGGTGGTAGCGGCAACAAAAGTAAAGACATCAAAAGTAATGTTTTTGGTATTTTGTAGTGATTGTAACAGTAGCAGCAGGAAAGTAAATAAGCGTAAACCAGTATATGGAAAACTCGTAGGCACCAGATCAGTGATGGATAATTATGTCGGATGCGGTTCATGATGTATCAGTAATAACATAGGGTGACATAGAACTAGCTCCAATTCATCAATGTAATGTAGGCATGTATTCCGTATATAGTCATACGTGCTTGTGGAAAAGAACTTGCATGACATCTTTTGTCCTACCCTCCCATGGCAGTGGGGTCCTATTGGAAACTTAGGGATATTAAGGCCTCCTTTTAATAGAGAACCGGAACAAAGCATTAGCACATAGTGAATACATGAACAACTCAAACTACGGTCATCACCGGGAGTGGTCCCGATTATTGTCACTTCGGGGTTGCCGGATCATAACACATAGTAGGTGACCATAGACTTGCAAGATAGGATCAAGAACTCACATATATTCATGAAAACATAATAGGTTCAGATCTGAAATCATGGCACTCGGGCCCTAGTGACAAGCATTAAGCATAGAAAAGTCATAGCAACATCAATCTCAGAACATAATGTATACTAGGGATCAAACCCTAACAAAACTAACTTGATTACATGATAAATCTCATCCAACCCATCACCGTCCAGCAAGCCTACGATGGAATTACTCACGCACGGCGGTGAGCATCATGAAATTGGTGATGGAGGATGGTTGATGATGACGATGGCGACGAATCCCCCTCTCCGGAGCCCCGAACGGACTCCAGATCAGCCCTCCCGAGAGGTTTTAGTGCTTGGCAGCGGCTCTGTATCATAAAACGCGATGATTTCTTCTCTCTGATTTTTTCTCTCCGAAAGCAAATATATAGAGTTGGAGTTGGCGTCGGAGGGTTTCTAGGGGGCCCACGAGGTAGGGGGCGCGCCCTGGGCGCGCCCCCCCACCCTCGTGAGAAGGGTGTGGGGCCCCTGGTCTTCATCTTTGGCAAGGATTTTTTATTGTTTTTCTAAGATGTTCCGTGGAGTTTTAGGTCATTCTGAGAATATTTGTTTTCTGCACATAAAACAACAACATGGCAATTCTGCTGAAAACAGCGTCAGTCCGGGTTAGTTCCATTCAAATCATACAAGTTAGAGTCCAAAACAAGGGCAAAAGTGTTTGGAAAAGTAGATACGACGGAGACGTATCACATCTTCACCAACATCTCCATCACATTCCACCCTCTATCTACAGCGGTCCACTCTCCCGCAACCCGCTGTACCCTCTACTTGAACATGGTGCTTTATGCTTCATATTGTTATCCAATGATGTGTTGCCATCCTATGATGTCTGAGTAGATTTTCGTTGTCCTATTGGTGGTTGGTGAATTGCTATGATTGATTTAATTTGCTTGTGGTTATGTTGCTGTGCTTTGGTGCCCATCATATGATTGCGCGCGTGGATCACACCCTAGGGTCAGTTGTATGTTTATAGGACTATGTATTGGAGGGCAAGAGTGACAGAAGCTTCAACCTAGCATAGAAATTGATGCATACGGGATTGAAGGGGGACCAATATATCTTAATGCTATGGTTGGGTTTTACCTTAATGAGCGTTAGTAGTTGCGGATGCTTGCTAATAGTTCCAATCATAAGTGCATAG